>NC_092094.1:75584427-75592223 GCF_045679555.1 Salvelinus alpinus
TACACACTACTCTACCACAACATATCTACAATACAACACATTATTACACACTATCACAATATGTCTACAATACAACACATTATTACACACTACTCTACCACTACATATCTACAATACAACACATTATAACACACTACCACAACATGTCTACAATACAACACATTATTACACACTACCACAACATGTCTACAATACAACACATTATTACACACTACTCTACCACAACATATCTACAATACAACACATTATTACACACTACTCTACCACAACATGTCTACAATACAACACATTATAACACACTACTCTACCACAACATGTCTACAATACAACACATTATAACACACTACACTACCACAACATATCTACAATACAACACATTATTACACACTACTCTACCACAACATATCTACAATACAACACATTATAACACACTACTCTACCACAACATATCTACAATACAACACATTATTACACACTACTCTACCACAACATATCTACAATACAACACATTATTACACACTACCACAACATGTCTACAATACAACACATTATTACACACTACTCTACCACAACATATCTACAATACAACACATTATTACACACTACTCTACCACAACATGTCTACAATACAACACATTATTACACACTACACTACCACAACATATCTACAATACAACACATTACTACACACTACTCTACCACAACATATCTACAATACAACACATTATTACACACTACTCTACCACAACATATCTACAATACAACACATTATTACACACTACCACAACATATCTACAATACAACACATTATTACACACTACTCTACCACAACATATCTACAATACAACACATTATTACACACTACTCTACCACTACATATCTACAATACAACACATTATTACACACTACTCTACCACAACATATCTACAATACAACACATTATAACACACTACTCTACCACAACATATCTACAATACAACACATTACTACACACTACTCTACCACAACATATCTACAATACAACACATTATTACACACTACTCTACCACAACATGTCTACAATACATTACATTATTACACACTACTCTACCACAACATGTCTACAATACAACACATTATTACACACTACTCTACCACAACATATCTACAATACAACACATTATAACACACTACTCTACCACAACATATCTACAATACAACACATTATTACACACTACTCTACCACAACATATCTACAATACAACACATTATTACACACTACCACAACATATCCACAATACAACACATTATTACACACTACTCTACCACAACATATCTACAATACAACACATTATTACACACTACTCTACCACAACATATCTACAATACAACACATTACTACACACTACTCTACCACAACATATCTACAATACAACACATTATTACACACTACTCTACCACAACATATCTACAATACAACACATTATTACACACTACTCTACCACAACATGTCTACAATACATTACATTATTACACACTACTCTACCACAACATGTCTACAATACAACACATTATTACACACTACTCTACCACAACATATCTACAATACAACACATTATAACACACTACTCTACCACAACATATCTACAATACAACACATTATTACACACTACTCTACCACAACATATCTACAATACAACACATTATTACACACTACCACAACATATCCACAATACAACACATTATTACACACTACTCTACCACAACATATCTACAATACAACACATTATTACACACTACTCTACCACAACATGTCTACAATACATTACATTATTACACACTACTCTACCACAACATGTCTACAATACAACACATTATTACACACTACTCTACCACAAC
The DNA here is from genome assembly GCF_045679555.1 of Salvelinus alpinus. NCBI lineage: Eukaryota > Metazoa > Chordata > Actinopteri > Salmoniformes > Salmonidae > Salvelinus > Salvelinus alpinus. Next base: position 75,586,306 of record NC_092094.1, read on the forward strand.
ATGTCTACAATACAACACATTATTACACACTACCACAACATATCTACAATACAACACATTATAACACACTACTCTACCACAACATATCTACAATACAACACATTACTACACACTACTCTACCACTACATATCTACAATACAACACATTATTACACACTACTCCACCACTACATATCTACAATACAACACATTACTACACACTACTCTACCACTACATATCTACAATACAACACATTATTACACACTACTCTACCACTACATATCTACAATACAACACATTATTACACACTACCACAACATATCTACAATACAACACATTATTACACACTACTCTACCACAACATATCTACAATACAACACATTATTACACACTACCACAACATGTCTACAATACAACACATTATTACACACTACTCTACCACTACATATCTACAATACAACACATTATAACACACTACCACAACATGTCTACAATACAACACATTATTACACACTACCACAACATGTCTACAATACAACACATTATTACACACTACTCTACCACAACATATCTACAATACAACACATTATTACACACTACTCTACCACAACATGTCTACAATACAACACATTATAACACACTACTCTACCACAACATGTCTACAATACAACACATTATAACACACTACACTACCACAACATATCTACAATACAACACATTATTACACACTACTCTACCACAACATATCTACAATACAACACATTATAACACACTACTCTACCACAACATATCTACAATACAACACATTATGACACACTACTCTACCACAACATATCTACAATACAACACATTATTACACACTACCAAAACATGTCTACAATACAACACATTATTACACACTACTCTACCACAACATATCTACAATACAACACATTATTACACACTACTCTACCACAACATGTCTACAATACAACACATTATTACACACTACACTACCACAACATATCTACAATACAACACATTACTACACACTACTCTACCACAACATATCTACAATACAACACATTATTACACACTACTCTACCACAACATATCTACAATACAACACATTATTACACACTACTCTACCACTACATATCTACAATACAACACATTATTACACACTACTCTACCACAACATATCTACAATACAACACATTATAACACACTACTCTACCACAACATATCTACAATACAACACATTACTACACACTACTCTACCACAACATATCTACAATACAACACATTATTACACACTACTCTACCACAACATGTCTACAATACATTACATTATTACACACTACTCTACCACAACATGTCTACAATACAACACATTATTACACACTACTCTACCACAACATATCTACAATACAACACATTATAACACACTACTCTACCACAACATATCTACAATACAACACATTATTACACACTACTCTACCACAACATATCTACAATACAACACATTATTACACACTACCACAACATATCCACAATACAACACATTATTACACACTACTCTACCACAACATATCTACAATACAACACATTATTACACACTACTCTACCACAACATATCTACAATACAACACATTACTACACACTACTCTACCACAACATATCTACAATACAACACATTATTACACACTACTCTACCACAACATATCTACAATACAACACATTATTACACACTACTCTACCACAACATGTCTACAATACATTACATTATTACACACTACTCTACCACAACATGTCTACAATACAACACATTATTACACACTACTCTACCACAACATATCTACAATACAACACATTATAACACACTACTCTACCACAACATATCTACAATACAACACATTATTACACACTACTCTACCACAACATATCTACAATACAACACATTATTACACACTACCACAACATATCCACAATACAACACATTATTACACACTACTCTACCACAACATATCTACAATACAACACATTATTACACACTACTCTACCACAACATGTCTACAATACAACACATTATTACACACTACCACAACATATCTACAATACAACACATTATTACACACTACTCTACCACAACATGTCTACAATACAACACATTATTACACACTACCACAACATATCTACAATACAACACATTATTACATCCTACTCTACCACAACATATCTACAATACAACACATTATAACACACTACCACAACATGTCTACAATACAACACATTATTACACACTACTCTACCACAACATGTCTACAATACAACACATTATAACACACTACTCTACCACAACATATCTACAATACAACACATTATTACACACTACCACAACATGTCTACAATAAAACACATTATTACACTCTTCCACAACATGTCTACAATACAACACATTATTACACACTACTCTACCACAACATGTCTACAATAGAACACATTATTACACACTACTCTACCACAACATATCTACAATACAACACATTATTACACACTACTCTACCACAACATGTCTACAATAGAACACATTATTACACACTACTCTACCACAACATATCTACAATACAACACATTATTACACACTACTCTACCACAACATATCTACAATACAACACATTATTACACACTACTCTACCACAACATGTCTACAATACAACACATTATTACACACTACTCTACCACAACATATCTACAATACAACACATTATAACACACTACCACAACATGTCTACAATACAACACATTATTACACACTACTCTACCACAACATATCTACAATACAACACATTATTACACACTACCACAACATATCTACAATACAACACATTATTACACACTACTCTACCACAACATGTCTACAATACAACACATTATTACACACTACTCTACCACAACATATCTACAATACAACACATTATAACACACTACCACAACATGTCTACAATACAACATATTATTACACACTACTCTACCACAACATGTCTACAATACAACACATTACTACACACTACTCTACCACAACATGTCTACAATACAACACATTATTACACACTACTCTACCACAACATGTCTACAATACAACACATTATTACACACTACCACAACATTTCTACAATACAACACATTATTACACACTACTCTACCACAACATGTCTACAATACAACACATTATTACACACTACCACAACATATCTACAATACAACACATTATTACACACTACCACAACATGTCTACAATAAAACACATTATTACACTCTACCACAACATATATACAATACAACACATTATTACACACTACTCTACCACTACATATCTACAATAAAACACATTATTACACACTACCACAACATATCTACAATACAACACATTATTACACACTACCACAACATGTCTACAATACAACACATTATTACACTCTACCACAACATATCTACAATACAACACATTATAACACACTACTCTACCACAACATATCTACAATACAACACATTATAACACACTACTCTACCACAACATGTCTACAATACAACACATTATTACACACTACTCTACCACTACATATCTACAATACAACACATTATTACACACTACTCTACCACAACATATCTACAATACAACACATTATTACACACTACCACAACATATCTACAATACAACACATTATTACACACTACTCTACCACAACATATCTACAATACAACACATTATTACACACTACTCTACCACAACATATCTACAATACAACACATTATTACACACTACCACAACATGTCTACAATACAACACATTATAACACACTACTCTACCACAACATGTCTACAATACAACACATTATTACACACTACCACAACATATCTACAATACAACACATTATTACACACTACCACAACATGTCTACAATACAACACATTATTACACACTACTCTACCACAACATATCTACAATACAACACATTATTACACACTACTCTACCACAACATGTCTACAATACAACACATTATTACACACTACTCTACCACAACATGTCTACAATACAACACATTATTACACACTACCACAACATGTCTACAATACAACACATTATTACACACTACTCTACCACAACATGTCCACAATACAACACATTACTACACACTACCACAACATGTCTACAATACAACACATTATTACACACTACTCTACCACAACAAATCTACAACACAACACATTATTACACACTACCACAACATATCTACAATACAACACATTATTACACACTACCACAACATATCTACAATACAACACATTATTACACACTACCACAACAAATCTACAATACAACACATTATTACACACTACCACAACATATCTACAATACAACACATAATTACACACTACTCTACCACAACATATCTACAATACAACACATTATTACACACTACTCTACCACAACATATCTACAATACAACACATTACTACACACTACTCTACCACTACATGTCTACAATACAACACATTATTACACACTACCACAACATGTCTACAATACAACACATTATTACACACTACCACAACATATCTACAATACAACACATTACTACACACTACTCTACCACTACATGTCTACAATACAACACATTACTACACACTACCACAACATATCTACAATACAACACATTATTACACACTACTCTACCACAACATGTCCACAATACAACACATTATTACACACTACCACAATATATCTACAATACAACACATTATTACACACTACCACAACATATCTACAATACAACACATTATTACACACTACTCTACCACAACATGTCCACAATACAACACATTATTACACACTACCACAACATATCTACAATACAACACATTATTACACACTACCACAACATATCTACAATACAACACATTATTACACACTACTCTACCGCAACATATCTACAATACAACACATTATAACACTCTACCACAACATGTCTACAATACAACACATTATTACACACTACTCTACCACAACATGTCTACAATACAACACATTATAACACACTACTCTACCACAACATGTCCACAATACAACACATTATTACACACTACTCTACCACATCATGTCTACAATACAACACATTATTACACACTACCACAACATATCTACAATACAACACATTATAACACACTACCACAACATATCTACAATACAACACATTATTACACACTACTCTACCACAACATGTCTACAATACAACACATTATTACACACTACCACAACATATCTACAATACAACACATTATTACACACTACTCTACCACAACATATCTACAATACAACACATTATTACACACTACCACAACATGTCTACAATACAACACATTATTACACACTACTCTACCACAACATGTCTACAATACAACACATTATAACACACTACCACAACATGTCTACAATACAACACATTATTACACACTACTCTACCACAACATATCTACAATACAACACATTATTACACACTACTCTACCACTACATATCTACAATACAACACATTATTACACACTACTCTACCACAACATATCTACAATACAACACATTATTACACACTACTCTACCACTACATATCTACAATACAACACATTATTACACACTACTCTACCACTACATATCTACAATACAACACATTATTACACACTACTCTACCACTACATATCTACAATACAACACATTATTACACACTACTCTACCACAACATGTCTACAATACAACACATTATTACACACTACTCTACCACAACATATCTACAATACAACACATTATTACACACTACTCTACCACAACATGTCTACAATACAACACATTATTACACACTACTCTACCACAACATGTCTACAATACAACACATTATTACACACTA
>NC_092094.1:75592323-75652323 GCF_045679555.1 Salvelinus alpinus
TACCACAACATGTCTACAATACAACACATTATTACACACTACTCTACCACAACATATCTACAATACAACACATTATTACACACTACCACAACATGTCTACAATACAACACATTATTACACACTACTCTACCACAACATATCTACAATACAACACATTATTACACACTACTCTACCACTACATATCTACAATACAACACATTATTACACACTACTCTACCACAACATGTCTACAATACAACACATTATTACACACTACTCTACCACAACATATCTACAATACAACACATTATTACACACTACTCTACCACAACATGTCCACAATACAACACATTATTACACACTACTCTACCACAACATATCTACAATACAACACATTATTACACACTACTCTACCACAACATGTCTACAATACAACACATTATTACACACTACTCTACCACAACATATCTACAATACAACACATTATTACACACTACCACAACATGTCTACAATACAACACATTATTACACACTACTCTACCACTACATATCTACAATACAACACATTATTACACACTACTCTAACACTACATATCTACAATACAACACATTATTACACACTACCTTACCACTACATATCTACAATACAACACATTACTACACACTACCACAACATGTCTACAATACAACACATTATTACACACTACTCTACCACAACATATCTACAATACAACACATTATTACACACTACCACAACATGTCTACAATACAACACATTATTACACACTACTCTACCACAACATATCTACAATACAACACATTATTACACACTACTCTACCACTACATGTCTACAATACAACACATTATTACACACTACTCTACCACAACATATCTACAATACAACACATTATTACACACTACTCTACCACTACATATCTACAATACAACACATTATTACACACTACTCTACCACTACATATCTACAATACAACACATTATTACACACTACCACAACATGTCTACAATACAACACATTATTACACACTACTCTACCACTACATATCTACAATACAACACATTATTACACACTACCACAACATATCTACAATACAACACATTATTACACACTACTCTACCACAACATGTCTACAATACAACACATTATTACACACTACTCTACCACAACATGTCTACAATACAACACATTATTACACACTACTCTACCACAACATATCTACAATACAACACATTATTACACACTACTCTACCACTACATATCTACAATACAACACATTATTACACACTACTCTACCACAACATGTCTACTAATACAACACATTATAACACACTACTCTACCACAACATGTCTACAATACAACACATTATTACACACTACTCTACCACAACATGTCTACAATACAACACATTATTACACACTACTCTACCACTAGCATATCTACAATACAACACATTATTACACACTACTCTACCACAACATGTCCACAATACAACACATTATTACACACTACTCTACCACAGCATGTCTACAATACAACACATTATTACACACTACTCTACCACAACATGTCTACAATACAACACATTATTACACACTACTCTACCACAACATATCTACCATACAACACATTATTACACACTACCACAACATATCTACAATACAACACATTATTACACACTACTCTACCACAACATATCTACAATACAACACATTATTACACACTACTCTACCACAACATATCTACAATACAACACATTATTACACACTACCACAACATGTCTACAATACAACACATTATAACACACTACTCTACCACAACATATCTACAATACAACACATTATTACACACTACTCTACCACAACATATCTACAATACAACACATTATTACACACTACCACAACCTGTCTACAATACAACACATTATTACACACTACTCTACCACAACATATCTACAATACAACACATAATTACACACTACTCTACCACAACATGTCTACAATACAACACATTATTACACACTACTCTACCACAACATATCTACAATACAACACATTATTACACACTACCACAACATGTCTACAATACAACACATTATTACACACTACTCTACCACAACATATCTACAATACAACACATTATTACACACTACCACAACATGTCTACAATACAACACATTATTACACACTACCACAACATGTCTACAATACAACACATTATTACACACTACCACAACATGTCTACTAAACAACACATTATAACACACTACTCTACCACAACATGTCTACAATACAACACATTATTACACACTACCACAACATGTCTACAATACAACACATTATTACACACTACTCTACCACAACATGTCTACAATACAACACATTATTACACACTACTCTACCACAACATATCTACAATACAACACATTATTACACACTACTCTACCACAACATGTCCACAATACAACACATTATTACACACTACTCTACCACAACATGTCTACAATACAACACATTATTACACACTACTCTACCACAACATGTCTACAATACAACACATTATTACACACTACTCTACCACAACATGTCTACAATACAACACATTATTACACACTACTCTACCACAACATATCTACAATACAACACATTATTACACACTACCACAACATGTCTACAATACAACACATTATTACACACTACTCTACCACTACATATCTACAATACAACACATTATTACACACTACTCTAACACTACATATCTACAATACAACACATTATTACACACTACCTTACCACTACATATCTACAATACAACACATTACTACACACTACCACAACATGTCTACAATACAACACATTATTACACACTACTCTACCACAACATATCTACAATACAACACATTATTACACACTACCACAACATGTCTACAATACAACACATTATTACACACTACTCTACCACAACATATCTACAATACAACACATTATTACACACTACTCTACCACTACATATCTACAATACAACACATTATTACACACTACTCTACCACTACATATCTACAATACAACACATTATTACACACTACCACAACATGTCTACAATACAACACATTATTACACACTACTCTACCACTACATATCTACAATACAACACATTATTACACACTACCACAACATATCTACAATACAACACATTATTACACACTACTCTACCACAACATGTCTACAATACAACACATTATTACACACTACCACAACATGTCTACAATACAACACATTATTACACACTACTCTACCACAACATATCTACAATACAACACATTATTACACACTACTCTACCACTACATATCTACAATACAACACATTATTACACACTACCACAACATGTCTACTAAACAACACATTATAACACACTACTCTACCACAACATGTCTACAATACAACACATTATTACACACTACTCTACCACAACATGTCTACAATACAACACATTATTACACACTACTCTACCACAGCATATCTACAATACAACACATTATTACACACTACTCTACCACAACATGTCCACAATACAACACATTATTACACACTACTCTACCACAACATGTCTACAATACAACACATTATTACACACTACTCTACCACAACATGTCTACAATACAACACATTATTACACACTACTCTACCACAACATATCTACAATACAACACATTATTACACACTACCACAACATATCTACAATACAACACATTATTACACACTACTCTACCACAACATATCTACAATACAACACATTATTACACACTACCACAACATGTCTACAATACAACACATTATAACACACTACTCTACCACAACATATCTACAATACAACACATTATTACACACTACTCTACCACAACATATCTACAATACAACACATTATTACACACTACCACAACCTGTCTACAATACAACACATTATTACACACTACTCTACCACAACATATCTACAATACAACACATAATTACACACTACTCTACCACAACATGTCTACAATACAACACATTATTACACACTACCACAACATGTCTACAATACAACACATTATTACACACTACTCTACCACAACATGTCCACAATACAACACATTACTACACACTACCACAACATATCTACAATACAACACATTATTACACACTACTCTACCACAACATGTCTACAATACAACACATTATTACACACTACCACAACATATCTACAATACAAAATCCATAATACAGCAATATAACAATATTACAATGGACATGTGTGTAGAGTGCGTGTGTTAGCATGTGTGTGTGCATATGTGTGTGCCTGTGTGTGTGTCTCTTCACAGTCTGGGGCTGAGTTGTCTGTAATGTACAGGCTGTAGTGATGGTTCACCAGACAAGGTGTGTGTATTTGAGGGCAGCAGGGGACCTGGCCAGGTGAGGTTTATATGTGTGTGTGTGTGTGTGTGTGTGTGTGTGTGTGTGTGTGTGTGTGTGTGTGTGTGTGTGTGTGTGTGTGTGTGTGTGTGTTGGGCAGGGGACCTGGTGAGGTGTGTGTGTTTGAGGGAAGCAGGTGATTCTGTGAGGTATGTGTGTGTGCGTTTGAGTAGCAGGAAGAGTTATTTCTGAAACAGGCCACTGTGAGAAGCGGAGCAGCGTAGCGTAGCATGTTTCCTGGTCCGCAGCGCTCCACTTCCTCTCCACACCACCCTGTAATTAGGCCACGATTTGAACTCACTTACTTCCTCCCTGAGCGGGGTCACCAGGTCACCAAACTATTATAAATCGAGCAAGGGGTGTTTGATGTGAATGTGAGTGCCTGTGTGTGTGTGTGCCTGTGTGTGTGTGTGTGTGTGGGGGGGGGGGGGGGTGATAGAGAGGTGAGGTTGCTTCTGATTGGCCAAGAGCAGGTCGTTAAATATAGTTTCACAGAGTTCAAAAGGTGTTACTGCTCCGGATGTGTGATTGTGTCCATGGATATGAAGGATAATTAATTTGGACTGATGTCTGTGTTTGGGGTAACAAAAGAGACAGGTGTGAATCTGCCCACTCTTTTCCCTCGGCTTTGACTTCCACGTCAACTGCAGTCTCTACGCGAAACAAAACAGACATAAATTGGACTCAATCCCACCTCCTCCTGGTTCTGTGTGTACAAATGTTTCTCTCCCCCTCTTTTTTTAGTTTTTTGTTGACATCCCCCTTTTCTCTCACCCTCTCCACAGAAATAATTTCAAAAACAAACAGAACACAATAACAGAGCGCATGTGAAAGAACTGGCACAGCCCAGTCAGGCAGGCAGAGAGGGAGGAAGAGAGGGCTTCACATCTCTGTCTATTTTTGCCTTTTTTTCTGCAGCCAGACCCACAGGCTTTTCCACATATCTGCCACAATGTATACCGCCAGACTGTGACACCAGACTCCCACACTAACTACGACATTGACCTGCCCTTCAGAGGGGTGGCCTCCACTACCACTAGAGCTGCTGGAGGGAGGGGGCAGGGAGGTAGGGGGAGGAGGGGGGAGGGGGAAGGGAAGAGAGAGAGAGAGTGAGAGAGAGGGAGGAAGGAGATCGAAATAAATAAATAAAAGAGAGATTAAACAACACTATAGAGACATATGTTGTCCCTGGTTCACTACTTCTCCTTTCTTATTCTCCAGTTGGACTTTCAGGTTGCCACTGTAAAAGAGCTGCAAGACAGTAGGGCTGTAAGACAGTAGAGCTATAAGACAGTAGAGCAGTAAGACAATAGGGTTGTAAGACAGTAGGGCTATAAGACAGTAGGGCTATAAGACAGTAGGGTTGTAAGACAGTAGAGCTATAAGACAATAGGGCTATAAGACAGTAGAGCTGTAAGACAGTAGGGCTATAAGACAATAGGGCTATAAGACAGTAGAGCTGTAAGACAGTAGGGCTATAAGACAATAGGGCTATAAGACAGTAGAGCTGTAAGACAGTAGGGCTATAAGACAATAGGGCTATAAGACAGTAGGGTTGTAAGACAGTAGAGCAGTAAGACAGTAGAGCTGTAAGACAGTAGAGCTATAAGACAGTAGGGTTGTAAGACAGTAGAGCAGCAAGACAGTAAAGCTGAAAGACAGTAGAGCTGAAAGACAGTAGAGCTGAAAAAAAGTAGAGCTGAAAAAAAGTAGAGGTGTAAGACAGTAGAGCCTTAACACAGAACAGCAGTAAGACAATAGAGCAGTAAGACAGTAGAGATGTAATACAGTAGAGCAGCAAGACAGTAGAGCAGTAAGACAGTAAAGCAGTAAGACAGTAGAGCTGTAAGACAGTAGAGCTGAAAGACAGTAGAGCTGAAAGACAGTAGAGCTGAAAGACAGTAGAGCAGCGTAGAGCTGTAAGACAGTAGAGCAGTAAGACAGTAGAGCTGTAAGACAGTAGGGCTGTAAGACAGTAGAGCTGTAAGACAGTAAAACACAGTACAGTTGTAAGACATTACAGCTGGAAGACAGTAGAGCAGTAAGACAGTAGCGCTGTAAGATAGTAGAGCTGTAAGTCAGTACATATGTATGACAGCAGAGATGTAAGACAGTAGAGCAGTAAGACAGAGCTGTAAGACAGTAGAGCACAGTAGAGCTGTAAGACAGAACAGCAGTAAGACAGTAGAGCAGTAAGACAGTAGTGCTGTAAGACAGTAGGGCTGTAAGCCAGTAGAGCTGTAACACAGTAGAGCAGGAAGACAGTAGAGCACAGTGGAGCTGTAAGACAGTAGAGCTGTAAGACAGCAGAGCTGCAAGACAGTGGAGCTGTAAGACAGTAGAGCTGTAAGACAGCAGAGCTGCAAGACAGTGGAGCTGTAAAACAGTAGAGCAGGAAGACAGCAGAGCTGTAAGACAGTAAAGCTGTAAGACAGAACAGCAGTAAGACAATAGAGCAGTAAGACAGTAGAGATGTAATACAGTAGAGCAGCAAGACAGTAGAGCAGTAAGACAGTAAAGCAGTAAGACAGTAGAGCTGTAAGACAGTAGAGCTGAAAGACAGTAGAGCTGAAAGACAGTAGAGCTGAAAGACAGTAGAGCAGCGTAGAGCTGTAAGACAGTAGAGCAGTAAGACAGTAGAGCTGTAAGACAGTAGGGCTGTAAGACAGTAGAGCTGTAAGACAGTAAAACACAGTACAGTTGTAAGACATTACAGCTGGAAGACAGTAGAGCAGTAAGACAGTAGCGCTGTAAGATAGTAGAGCTGTAAGTCAGTACATATGTATGACAGCAGAGATGTAAGACAGTAGAGCAGTAAGACAGAGCTGTAAGACAGTAGAGCACAGTAGAGCTGTAAGACAGAACAGCAGTAAGACAGTAGAGCAGTAAGACAGTAGAGCTGTAAGACAGTAGGGCTGTAAGCCAGTAGAGCTGTAACACAGTAGAGCAGGAAGACAGTAGAGCACAGTGGAGCTGTAAGACAGTAGAGCTGTAAGACAGCAGAGCTGCAAGACAGTGGAGCTGTAAAACAGTAGAGCAGGAAGACAGCAGAGCTGTAAGACAGTAAAGCTGTAAGACAGAACAGCAGTAAGACAGTAGGGCTGTAAGACAGTAGAACACAGTACAGCTGTAAGACAGTAGAGCTGCAAGACAGTAGAGCAGCAAGTCAGTAGAGCTGTTAAAAAGAACAGCAGTAAGACAGTAGGGCTATAAGACAGTAGGGCTATAAGACAGTAGGGTTGTAAGACAGTAGAGCTATAAGACAATAGGGCTATAAGACAGTAGAGCTGTAAGACAGTAGGGCTATAAGACAATAGGGCTATAAGACAGTAGAGCTGTAAGACAGTAGGGCTATAAGACAATAGGGCTATAAGACAGTAGAGCTGTAAGACAGTAGGGCTATAAGACAATAGGGCTATAAGACAGTAGGGTTGTAAGACAGTAGAGCAGTAAGACAGTAGAGCTGTAAGACAGTAGAGCTATAAGACAGTAGGGTTGTAAGACAGTAGAGCAGCAAGACAGTAAAGCTGAAAGACAGTAGAGCTGAAAGACAGAGCTGTAAGACAGTAGAGCACAGTAGAGCTGTAAGACAGAACAGCAGTAAGACAGTAGAGCAGTAAGACAGTAGAGCTGTAAGACGGTAGGGCTGTAAGCCAGTAGAGCTGTAACACAGTAGAGCAGGAAGACAGTAGAGCACAGTGGAGCTGTAAGACAGTAGAGCTGTAAGACAGCAGAGCTGCAAGACAGTGGAGCTGTAAAACAGTAGCGCAGGAAGACAGCAGAGCTGTAAGACAGTAAAGCTGTAAGACAGAACAGCAGTAAGACAGTAGAGCTGTAAGACAGTAGGGCTGTAAGACAGTAGAACACAGTACAGCTGTAAGACAGTAGAGCTGCAAGACAGTAGAGCAGCAAGTCAGTAGAGCTGTTAAAAAGAACAGCAGTAAGACAGTAGAGCAGTAAGACAGTAGAGATGTAAGACAGTAGGGCTGTAAGCCAGTAGAGCTGTAACACAGTAGAGCAGGAAGACAGTAGAGCACAGTGGAGCTGTAAGACAGTAGAGCTGTAAGACAGCAGAGCTGCAAGACAGTGGAGCTGTAAAACAGTAGAGCAGGAAGACAGCAGAGCTGTAAGACAGTAAAGCTGTAAGACAGAACAGCAGTAAGACAGTAGGGCTGTAAGACAGTAGAACACAGTACAGCTGTAAGACAGTAGAGCTGCAAGACAGTAGAGCAGCAAGTCAGTTGAGCTGTTAAAAAGAACAGCAGTAAGACAGTAGAGCAGTAAGACAGTAGAGATGTAAAACAGTAGAGCAGGAAGACAGCAGAGCTGTAAGACAGTAGAGCTGTAAGACAGTAGGGCTGTAAAACATTAGAGCTGTAAGGCAGTACAGCTGAAAGACAGTAGAGCACCGTAGAGCTTTAAGACAGTCAAGCTATAAGACAGTAGAGCTGTAAGACAGTAGAGCTGTAAGACAGTAGAGCAGTAAGACAGTAGAGCTGTAAGATAGTAGAGATGTAAGTCAGTACAGATGTATGACAGCAGAGATGTAAGACAGTAGAGCACTAAGACAGTAGAGCTGTAAGACAGTAGAGCACAGTAAAGCTATAAGACAGTAGAGCTGTAAGACAGTAGAGCTGTAAGACAGTAGAGCACCGTGGAGCTGTAAGACAGTAGAGCTGTAAGAGAGTAGTGCTGTAAGACAGTATAGCTCTAAGACAGTAGAGCTAGTAAGACAGTAGAGCTGTAAGACAGTAGAGCTGTAAGACAGTAGAGCTGTAAGACAGTAGAGCTGTAAGACAGTAGGGCTGTAAGACAGTAGAGCTAGTAGGACAGTAGAGCACAGTAGAGACTGTAAGACTGTAGAGCACAGTGAAGCTATAAGACAGTAGAGCTGTAAAACAGTAGAGCTGTAAGACTGGAGAGCTGTAAGACAGTAGAGCTGAAAAACAGTAGAGCTGATAAGACAGTAGAGGCTGTAAGACAGTAGAGCTGAATGAGAGTAGAGCACAGTATAGCTGTAAGAGAGTAGAGCTGTAAGACAGTAGAGCACAGTAATGCTAGTAAGACAGTAGAACTATTAGATAGTAGAGCTGTAAGACAGTAGAGCAGCAAGACAGAAGGGCTGTAAGACAATAGAACACAGTAGAGCTGTAAGACAGTAGAGCAGTAAGACAGTAGAGCTGTAAGATAGTTGAGATGTAAGTCAGTACAGATATATGAGAGCAGAGATGTAAGACAGTAGAGCTGTAAGACAGTAGAGCTGTAAGACAGTAAAACACAGTACAGTTGTAAGACATTACAGCTGGAAGACAGTAGAGCAGTAAGACAGTAGCGCTGTAAGATAGTAGAGCTGTAAGTCAGTACATATGTATGACAGCAGAGATGTAAGACAGTAGAGCAGTAAGACAGAGCTGTAAGACAGTAGAGCACAGTAGAGCTGTAAGACAGAACAGCAGTAAGACAGTAGAGCAGTAAGACAGTAGAGCTGTAAGACGGTAGGGCTGTAAGCCAGTAGAGCTGTAACACAGTAGAGCAGGAAGACAGTAGAGCACAGTGGAGCTGTAAGACAGTAGAGCTGTAAGACAGCAGAGCTGCAAGACAGTGGAGCTGTAAAACGGTAGAGCAGGAAGACAGCAGAGCTGTAAGACAGTAAAGCTGTAAGACAGAACAGCAGTAAGACAGTAGAGCTGTAAGACAGTAGGGCTGTAAGACAGTAGAACACAGTACAGCTGTAAGACAGTAGAGCTGCAAGACAGTAGAGCAGCAAGTCATTAGAGCTGTTAAAAAGAACAGCAGTAAGACAGTAGAGCAGTAAGACAGTAGAGATGTAAAACAGTAGAGCAGGAAGACAGCAGAGCTGTAAGACAGTAGAGCTGTAAGACAGAACAGCAGTAAGACAGTAGAGCTGTAAGACAGTAGGGCTGTAAAACATTAGAGCTGTAAGGCAGTAGAGCTGAAAGACAGTAGAGCACCGTAGAGCTTTAAGACAGTCAAGCTATAAGACAGTAGAGCTGTAAGACAGTAGAGCTGTAAGACAGTAGAGCAGTAAGACAGTAGAGCTGTAAGATAGTAGAGATGTAAGTCAGTACAGATGTATGACAGCAGAGATGTAAGACAGTAGAGCACTAAGACAGTAAAGCTATAAGACAGTAGAGCTGTAAGACAGTAGAGCTGTAAGACAGTAGAGCACCGTGGAGCTGTAAGACAGTAGAGCTGTAAGAAAGTAGAGCTGTAAGAGAGTAGTGCTGTAAGACAGTATAGCTCTAAGACAGTAGAGCAGTAAGACAGTAGAGCACAGTAGAGCTGTAAGACAGTAGAGCTGTAAGACAGTAGAGCTGTAAGACAGTAGGGCTGTAAGACAGTAGAGCAGTAGGACAGTAGAGCACAGTAGAGCTGTAAGACAGTAGAGCTGTAAGACTGTAGAGCACAGTGAAGCTATAAGACAGTAGAGCTGTAAAACAGTAGAGCTGTAAGACTGGAGAGCTGTAAGACAGTAGAGCACAGTAGAGCTATAAGACAGTAGGGCTGTAAGACAGTAGAGCTGAATGAGAGTAGAGCACAGTATAGCTGTAAGAGAGTAGAGCTGTAAGACAGTAGAGCACAGTAATGCTATAAGACAGTAGAACTATTAGATAGAAGAGCTGTAAGACAGTAGAGCAGCAAGACAGAAGGGCTGTAAGACAATAGAACACAGTAGAGCTGTAAGACAGTAGAGCAGTAAGACAGTAGAGCTGTAAGATAGTTGAGATGTAAGTCAGTACAGATATATGAGAGCAGAGATGTAAGACAGTAGAGCACAGTAAAGCTATAAGACAGTAGAGCTGTAAGACAGTAGAGCTGTAAGACAGTAGAGCACAGTAAAGCTATAAGACAGTAGAGCTGTAAGACAGTAGAGCACAGTAAAGCTATAAGACAGTAAAGCTGTAAGACAGTAGAGCTGTAAGACAGTAGAGCACAGTAGGGCTGTAAGACAGCTGTAAGACAGTAGAGCTGTAAGACAGTAGGGCTGTAAGACAGTAGAGCACAGTAGGGCTGTAAGACAGCTGTAAGACAGTAGAGCTGTAAGACAGTAGAGCACAGTAAAGCTGTAAGACAGTAGAGCACAGTAAAGCTATAAGACAGTAGAGCACAGTAGGGCTGTAAGACAGCTGTAAGACAGTAGAGCACAGTAGGGCTATAAGACAGTAGAGCTGTAAAACAGACCTACTGTCTTAAAGCTCTCCTGTGTCCTTCTGTCTCTCTACTGTAGAGCTGTAAGACAGCAGAGCTGTAAGACGGTAGAGCTGTAAGACAGTAGGGCAGTAAGACTCATACGTGACGCAGTATGCCTGAAATGATTTGTCCTAAAACAACAAACAACTGTAACGATTGTCATCTGGAGAAAGAGAAGAGGACCAAAGTGCAGCGTGGTACGTATCCATAATACTTTTAATCAAGATGAATACACGAACAAAAACAACAAAACGACCAACGAACAGTTCTGACAGGTGCAACAACACTAACCAGAAAATAACCACCCACCAACAAAAGTGAGAAAACAGGCTACCTAAGTATGGTTCTCAATCAGAGACAACGATAGACAGCTGCCTCTGATTGAGAACCATACCAGGCCAAACACATAGAAATAGAAAACCTAGACCTACAACATAGAATACCCACCCACATCACACCCTGACCAAACTAAAAATAGAAACATACAAAGCAATCTACGGTCAGGGCGTGACAGTACCCCCACCCAAAGGTGCGGACTCCGGCCGTAAAACCTGAACCAATAGGGGAGGGTCTGGGTGGGCATTTCACCGCGGTGGCGGCTCTGGTGCGGGACGGGGACCCTTCCGCCGACCCCGGACCGGGGACCCTTCCGCCGACACCGTACCGGGGACCCTCTCAGCGGGCCCCGGACAGGAGGGCGACTCCGGCTGCTCCGGACAGGAGGGCGACTCCGGCTGCTCCGGACAGGAGGGCGACTCCGGCTGCTCCGGACAGGAGGGAGACTCCGGCTGCTCCGGACAGGAGGGAGACTCCGGCTGCTCCGGACAGGAGGGAGACTCCGGCTGCTCCGGACTGAAGCCCGTCGCTGGAGGCTCCGGACTAGAGGGCGTCGCTGGAGGCTCCGGACTAGAGGGCGTCGCTGGAGGCTCCGGACTAGAGGGCGTCGCTGGAGGCTCCGGACTAGAGGGCAACGCTGGAGGCTGCGGACTAGAGGGCGTCGCTGGAGGCTCCGGACTAGAGGGCGTCGCTGGAGACTCCGGACTAGAGGGCGTCGCTGGAGGCTCCGGACTAGAGGGCGTCGCTGGAGGCTCCGGACTAGAGGGCGTCGCTGGAGGCTCCGGACTAGAGGGCGTCGCTGGAGGCTCCGGACTAGAGGGCTTCGCTGGAGGCTCCGGACTAGAGGGCAACGCTGGAGGCTCCGGACTAGAGGGCGTCGCTGGAGGCTCCGGATTAGAGGGCGTCGCTGGAGGCTCCGGACTAGAGGGCGTCGCTGGAGGCCTCGTGCCATAACTCCTCACTGGAGGCTTCGTGCCATGGATCTTCACTGGAGGCTTCGTGCCATGGATCATCACTGGAGTTTCGTGCCATGGATCATCACTGGAGGCTTCTTGCCATGGATCATCACTGGAGGCTTCGTGCCATGGATTATCACTGGAGGCTTCGTGCCATGGATCACCACTGGAGGCTTCTTGCCATGGATCATCACTGGAGTGGAGAGACACACAGGAGGTCTGGCTCTAGGAGAAGGCGCAGGACTCACCAGGCTGGAGAGACATGCAGGAGGGTTAGAGCTTCGCACAGGCACAGGACTCACCAGGCTGGGGAGACATGCAGGAGGCCTTGGCCGAGGCACCGGACACACAGGAGGCGCACTGGAGGTCTCGAGAAAAAGGCCTGCACAACCCCTCCTGGCTGTATGGTGACTTTGGCCCTGCACCTGGGGCGCAGGCACAGGACGCACTGGGCTGTGCAGACGCACTAGAGACACAGTGCGCAAAGCTGGCGAAGGATAACCCGGGCCGAGGAGACGCACTGGAGACCAGATGCGCTGAGCCGGCATCATCCCTCCTGGCTCGATGCCCACTCTAGCCCGGCAGATGCGAGGAGCTGCGATGTAGCGCACCGGGCTATGAACACATACTGGAGACACCGTGCGCTCCACCGCATAGCACGGTGCATGACCAGTACGACGCTCGCCACGGTAAGCACGGGGAGTTAGCTCAGGTCTCCTACCTGACTCCGCCAATCTCCCCGTATGCCTCCCCCCAAAAAAATTCTGAGGCTGCCTCTCGTGCACTTCTTCAAACTAAAAATAGAAACATACAAAGCAATCTACGGACAGGGCGTGACAACAACATAAAATATCATAACCTCAAGTTATCATTTTGAATATATAAAAAACATTGTAACAACTCTTTGTCAAAACTTTGTTATTTAATGTTTTCCCTGTTGAATCTTTTGTTGAAATCTTTCTTTTTTTCAAAGCTGGGTTTCAACATCAAACCACAGAAACCCTGTCATGTGTAACCCAGACTACCAAGCACTCCCCTCTCTAATATCTCTCTTTTCTCTTCCCCTCCTCTATCATTCTGTTCTCTTTTCTCTTCCCCTCCTCTATCATTCTGTTCTCTTTTCTCTTCCCCTCCTCTATCATTCTGTTCTCTTTTCTCTCCCCCTCCTCTATCGTTCTGTTCTCTTTTCTCTTCCCCTCCTCTATCGTTCGGTTCTCTTTTCTCTTCCCCTCCTCTATCATTCTGTTCTCTTTTCTCTTCCCCTCCTCTATCATTCTGTTCTCTTTTCTCTTCCCCTCCTCTATCGTTCTGTTCTCTTTTCTCTTCCCCTCCTCTATCGTTCGGTTCTCTTTTCTCTTCCCCTCCTCTATCATTCTGTTCTCTTTTCTCTTCCCCTCCTCTATCATTCTGTTCTCTTTTCTCTTCCCCTCCTCTATCGTTCTGTTCTCTTTTCTCTTCCCCTCCTCTATCGTTCTGTTCTCTTTTCTCTTCCCCTCCTCTATCGTTCGGTTCTCTTTTCTCTTCCCCTCCTCTATCATTCTGTTCTCTTTTCTCTTCCCCTCCTCTATCATTCTGTTCTCTTTTCTCTTCCCCTCCTCTATCATTCTGTTCTCTTTTCTCTCAACTATGTTTTCTCTTCTTTTAGGTGACACACTAAATGGAACAATTATTGTCATATTGTGTTGTGTGGTCAGATAGTGCTGTCTGTGACGTTGAAAACTCAGCAGAGAGAGAGACAGACCGAGAAAGAAAGGGAGAGAAAGAGCTGTCACTCTGAATCTGTTTATTCGGAGGGAGCTCTACCAGCGTCTCTCTGGCCTGAAGCCATACACACTGCAGCGCAGAATGCGTCGGTGTGCAGACAGAGGGCCGCTACCTCCACTGTGTCCTTGAAGACTCCAGGTAAAAGACGAGGAGGAAGAGAGGAAGAAGGGAGATGGAGGGGAGGAGAGGGGGAGCTGGGAATTGTAGCCACCAGGGCGATCAGATGGTTTAATGAACCCTCCTTTAAACTGTCACTCAAACCAACTTGGTCCTCACACACCAGCCTGCCTGACGCCACCAAGAGACCTGCTCACACTCACACACACACACAACAGCCATTTGCCTCTCTGATTAGCAGTGAGAACTTGAAGATCAACAGAAGGTATTTTACCCAATGCAACAACCAGTTCATGATTTAAATGTTCATATTCATGTGTCCAGATTTATCTCTCAAGGCTTCGGTTAAACGTAAATGATTTGCCTATTTATGACATTTTGTGAAAGCACCGACTCAGAGCTTCAAAATGGTATATCATACACTGTAGTTGGAGGAAACATCGGGAAGTTATGCTGCTTTAAAATATGATACACTTGTTATCCCTTTTAAGAGACAAGTCGGAGAAAATACCATTTGAAAGATTTTGATGAGATTTTCACACTTCCTACAGAGCTCTTCTTTGTTCACACCCATTCAGCATCTTTCACACCTTAAGCCTTAGCCCCTCCCCCCCACACATGTAAACACGTGAGTCAGCATGGCATTGTCCTCCAGAAACCCTCTCTACTTAAACGGAGCTGAATTCAGGGCAGCAATGTTTTTAAAAAATCTGCGCAAGTAAAATGATCTATCTATTCTGACCAGGGAAGCCCCCATTCTATTATAGGCTACCCCATTATCTCAGCCATTCATGTCTAGCCAGGAAGGAACCTTTCATTCTCCCTGTATAGCTCAGTGCTTTCTCGTTGGCTAAACTAGGCTAATAATACATTGTTTTTGTCATAGTTATGGGTCCAATACACGTTTGTTATTAAGGCACATTAAAGTTCACATGTTCAAGAAGGCATTTCAGCAAAAAATACAATAATATATATGAACTCAGAAAGAAAAGAAACCTCCTCTCACTGTCAACTGCGTTTATTTTCAGCAAACTTAACATGTGCAAATATTTGTATGAACATAACAAGATTCAACAACTGAGACATAAACTGAACAAGTTCCACAGACATGTGACTAACAGAAATAGAATAATGTGTCCCTCAACAAACGGGGCGTCAAAATCTAAAGTAACAGTCAGTATCTGGTGTGGCCAGCAGCTGCATTAAGTACTGCAGTGCAGTACTTCTCATGGACTGCACCAGATTTGCCAGTTCTTGATGTGAGATGTTACCCCACTCTTCCACCACCTGCAAGTTCCTGGACATTTCTGGAGGGAATGGCCCTAGCCCTCACCCTCCGATCCAACAGGTCCCAGACGGCTCAATGGGATTGAGATCCGGGCTCTTCGCTGGCCATGGCAGAACACTGACATTCCTGTCTTGCAGGAAATCACACACAGACTGGTGCCATTGTCATGCTGAAGGGTCATGTCAGGATGAGCCTGCAGGAAGGGTACCACATGAGGGAGGAGGATGTCTTCCCTGTAACGCACAGCGTTGAGATTGCCTGCAATGACAACAAGCTCAGTCCAATGACACTGTGACACACCGTCCCAGACCATGATGGACCCTCCACTTCCAAATCGATCCCGCTCCAAAGTACAGGCCTCGGTGTAACGCTCATTCCTTCGACGATAAATACAAACCCGACCATCACCCCTGGTGAGACAAAACCGCGACTCGTCAGTGAAGAGCACTTTTTGCCAGTCCTGTCTGGTCCAGCGACGGTGGGTTTGTGCCCATAGGCAACGTTGTTGCACATGATGTCTGGTGAGGACCTGCCTTACAACAGGCCTACAAGCCCTCCGTCCAGCCTCTCTCAGCCTATTGCGGACAGTCTGAGCACCGATGGAGGGATTGTGCATTCCTGGTGTAACTCGGGCAGTTGTTGTTGCCATCCTGTACCTGTCTTGCAGGTGTGATGTTCGGATGTACCAATCCTGTGCAGGTGTCGTTACCTGTGGTCTGCCACTGCAAGGACGATCAGCTGTCCGTCCTGTCTACCTGTAGCGCTATCTTAGGCGTCTCACAGTACGGACATTTTATTGCTCTGGCCACATCTGCAGTCCTCATGCCTCCTTGCAGCATGACTAAGGCGCGTTCACGCAGATGAGCAAGGACCCTGGGCATTTTTCTTTTGTTGTTTTTCAGAGTCAGTAGAAAGGCCTCTTTAGTGTCCTAAGTTTTCATAACTGTGACCATAATTGCCTACCGTCTGTAAGCTGTTAGTGTCTTAACGACCGTTCCACAGGTGCATGTTCATTAATTGTTTATGGTTCATTGAACAAGCATGGGAAACCCTTTACAATGAAGATCTGTGAAGTTATTTGGATTTTTACGAATTATCTTTGAAAGACAGGGTCCTGAAAAACGGATGTTTCTTTTTTTGCTGAGTATATATATATGTATAAAGCGTGTGCGCGCAAGGAGGCCTACAAAACCTGACTCAGTTACACCAGCTCTGTCAGGAGGAATGGGCCAAAAGCATCACCACACATCACACCTCCTTCACCGTGAAGCATGGTACCACACATGCGGAGATCATCTGTTCACCTACTCTGCGTCTCACAAAAACACCAGTCTCAATGTCAACAGTGAAGAGGCGGCTCCAGGATGCTGGCCTTCTAGGCAGAATTGCAAAGAAAAAGCCATATCTCAGACTGGCCAATAAAAAGGAAATAGGGCAAAAGAATGGGCAAAAGAACACAGACACTGGACAGAGGAACTCTGCCTAGAAGGCCAGCATCCCAGAGTCGCCTCTTCACTGTTGACATTGAGACTGGTGTTTTGCGGGTACTATTTAATGAAGCTGCCAGTTGAGGACTTGTGAGGCATCTGTTTCTCAAACTAGACACTCGAATGTACTTGTCTTCTTGCTCAGTTGTGCACTGGGGCTTCCCACTCCTCTTTCTATTCTGGTTAGAGCCAGTTTGCGCTGTTCTGTGAAGGGAGTAGTACACAGCGTTGTACGAGATCTTCAGTTTCTAGGCAATTTCTCGCATGGCATAGCCTTCATTTCTTAGAACAGGAATAGACTGACGAGTTTCAGAAGAAAATTATTTTGAATGGTAGTTTATATATATATATATATACAGTTGAAGTCGGAAGTTTACATACACCTTGGCCAAATACATTTAAACTCAGTTTTTCACAATTCCTGACATTTAATCCAAGTAAAAATCCCTGTTTTAGGTCAGTTAGGATCACCACTTTACAGTGAGGGAAAAAGTATTTGATCCCCTGCTGATTTTGTACGTTTGCCCACTGACAAAGAAATGATCAGTCTATAATTTTAATGGTAGGTTTATTTGAACAGTGAGAGACAGAATATCAACAAAAAAATCCAGAAAAACGCATGTCAAAAATGTTATGAATTGATTTGCATTTTAATGAGGGAAATAAGTATTTGACCCCTCTGCAAAACATGACTTAGTACTTGGTGGCAAAACCCTTGTTGGCAATCACAGAGGTCAGACGTTTCTTGTAGTTGGCCACCAGGTTTGCACACATCTCAGGAGGGATTTTGTCCCACTCCTCTTTGCAGATCTTCTTCAAGTCATTAAGGTTTTGAGGCTGACGTTTGGCAACTCGAACCTTCAGCTCCCTCCACAGATTTTCTATGGGATTAAGGTCTGGATACTGGCTAGGCCACTCCAGGACCTTAATGTGCTTCTTCTTGAGCCACTCCTTTGTTGCCTTGGCCGTGTGTTTTGGGTCATTGTCATGCTGGAATACCCATCCACGACCCATTTTCAATACCCTGGCTGAGGGAAGGAGGTTTTCACCCAAGATTTGACGGTACATGGCCCCGTCCATCGTCCCTTTGATGCGGTGAAGTTGTCCTGTCCCTTTAGCAGAAAAACACCCCCAAAGCATAATGTTTCCACCTCCATGTTTGACGGCGGGGATGGTTTCTTGGGGTCATAGGCAGCATTCCTCCTCCTCCAAACACAGCAAGTTGGGTTGATGCCAAAGAACTCCATTTTGGTCTCATCTGACCGCAACACGTTCACCCAGTTGTCCTCTGAATCATTCAGATGTTCATTGGCAAACTTCAGACGGGCATGTATATGTGCTTTCTTGAGCAGGGGGACCTTGCGGGCGCTGCAGGATTTCAGTCCTTCACGGCATAGTGTGTTACCAATTGTTTTCTTGATGACTATGGTCCCAGCTGCCTTGAGATCATTGACAAGATCCTCCTGTGTAGTTCTGGGCTGATTCCTCACCGTTCTCATGATCATTGCAACTTCACGAGGTGAGATCTTGCATGGAGCCCCAGGCTGAGGGAGATTGACAGGTCTTTTGTGTTTCTTCCATTTGCGAATAATCACAGAAACTGTTGTCACCTTCTCACCAAGCTGCTTGGCGATGGTCTTGTAGCCCATTCCAGCCTTGTGTAGGTCTACAATCTTGTCCCTGACATCCTTGGAGAGCTCTTTGGTCTTGGCCATGGTGGAGAGTTTGGAATCTGATTGATTGATTGCTTCTGTGGACAGGTATCTTTTATACAGGTAAGAAACTGAGATTAGGAGCACTCCCTTTAAGAGTGTGCTCCTAATCTCCGTTCGTTACCTGTATGAAAGACACCTGGGAGCCAGAAATCTTTTTGATTGAGAAGGGGTCAAATACTTATTTCCCTCATTAAAATGCAAATCAATTTATAACATTTTTGACATGCATTTTTCTGGATATTTTTGTTGTTATTCTGTCTCTCACTGTTCAAATAAACCTACCATTAAAATTATAGACTGATAATATCTTTGTCAGTGGGCAAACGTACAAAATCAGCAGGGGATCAAATACTTTTTTCCCTCACTGTATTTTAAGAATGTGAAATGTCAGAATAATAGTTGAGAGAATGATTTATTTCAGCTTTTATTTCTTTCATCACATTCCCAGTGGGTCAGAAGTTTACATACACTCAATTAGTATTTGGTAGCATTGCCTTTAAATTGGGTCAAACGTTTTGGGTAGCATTCCACAAGATTCAAACAATAAGTTGGGTGAATTTTGGCCCATTCCTCCTGACAGAGCTGGTGTAATTGAGTCAGGTTTTTTAGGCCTCCTTGCTCGCACACGCTTTTTCAGTTCTGCCCACAAATTTTCTATAGGCTTGAGGTCAGGGCTTTGTGATGGCCACTCCAATACCTTGACCTTGTTGTCCTTAAGCCATTTTGCCACAAATTTGGAAGTATGCTTGGGGTCATTGTCCATTTGGAAGACCCATTTGCGACCAAGCTTTAACTTCCTGACTGATGTCTTGAGATGATGCTTCAATATATCCACATAATTTTACTCCTCAAGATGCCATCTATTTTGTTAAGTGCACCAGTCCCTCCTGCAGCAAAGCACCCCCACAACATGATGCTCCCACCCTGTGCTTCATGGTTGGGATGTTGTTCTTCGGCTTGCAAGCCGCCCCCCTTTTCCTCCAAACATAACGATGGTCATTATGGCCAAATAGTTCTATTTTTGTTTCATCAGACCAGAGAACATTTCTCCAAAAAGTACGATCTTTGTCCCCATGTGCAGTTGCAAACATTAGTTGGGCTTTTTTATGGCGGTTTTGGAGCAGTGGCTTCTTCCTTGCTGAGCGGCCTTTCAGGTTATGTCGATATAGGACTCGTTTTACTGTGGATATAGATACTTTTGTACCTGTTTCCTCCAGCATCTTCACAAGGTCCTTTGTTGTTGTTCTGGGATTAATTTGCACTTTTCGCACCAAAGTACGTTCATCTCTAGGAGACAGAACGCGTCTCCTTCCTGAGCGGTATGATGGCTGGTCCCATGGTGTTTATACTTGCGTACTATTGTTTGTTCAGATGAACGTGGAACCTTCAGGCATTTGGAAATTGCTCCCAAGGATGAACCAGACTTGTGGAGGTCTACAATGTTTTTTCTGAGGTCTTGGCTGATGTCTTTTGATTTTCCCAAAGAGGCACGGAGTTTGAAGGTAGGCCTTGAAATACATCCACAGGTACACCTCCAATTGACTCAAATGTTGTCAATTAGCCTATCAGAAGCTTCTAAAGCCATGACATCATTTTCTGGAATTTTCCAAGCAGTTTAAAAGCACAGTCAACTTAGTGTATGTAAACTTCTGACCCACTGGAATTGTGATACAGTGAGTTATAAGTGAAATAATCTGTCTGTAAACAATTGTTGGAAAAATTACTTGTGTCATGCACAAAGTAGACTTGCCAAAACTATAGTTTGTGAACAAGAAATTTGTGGAGTGGTTGAAAAACGAGTTTTAATGACTCCAACCTAAGTGTATGTAAACTTCCGACTTCAACTGTATGTAAATTAGATATTTCTGTATTTAATTTTCAATAAATTAGCAAAAATGTCTAAAAACATGTTTCCACTTTGTCATTATCTGGTATAGTGTGTAGATGGGTGAGATTTAATAAATATAAATGCTTTCTGAAGGCACTTTATATATATATATTTTTTTAACGGCCTTACTGTGAAGTAGAAACTAGGGTCAAACGCCTCAGATCCTGTGACTTTGTACAATTAGAACATTAATTCTGCCTGAGAGAACAGACATCGGTCTACATGCCAAGGAATCATGGCTTTGTAAATAGCTTTATCTTCTGTGTGACATCATCTTTGAAGGTTGAGGTGATGAAGAATTTCCACATCCCTCTCTACCTCTCTCTCCTTCCATCTCCTCCCCCTTCTCCCTCTCCTCCTCTCAATCCCTCCGTCTCAGTAGGGTTAATGGAGGCCTAGAGTGTGATCCGTCCCTGTCTCATTTCTCCTGCCGTCTGTTAGCTGCTTGACTAAATGTTAATCTAATTGTTGCCACGATGCCTCTGATGACAAGCTGACATCACAGACAAATTTGATTTGATTCTCCGCAGAGAGAAAGAGGACCATATGCCGCTGTGCCCGCACCGCACCATGCTGTATCGTGGCACGCCGTACCGCGCCGCCCTGGCCCTCTGACAAAGGAAAGGACGAGGCGCTATACACAGAGTTGATGGAGATTAATGGAGCTGGGGGGGGGGGAAATATAGTCTACTACTAAAGTTTTACAACAGGAGCTGACAGACGTACTGTACAGCGCTAGGCAGCAGGCGACTGAAGTTGCTAAAGTAAAGTACAAGACAAAAGTACACATGAAATACTGTAGTATAAAGCATACGGTATACTGTATGTTTATATAAAAAGTGCAATTCAAATGTAAGAGTCCGAATGTAAGCGGACTCACCTGAATAGATCTTCAAAACAAATATAAAAACATTGTAGAAAGATGAATACGATCTCCACAAGCATTCCTCCAACAGAAATGAGCAGCCTATAGACTGTGTGTGTGCGTGCGTATGTTGGCGCACGTGTGTGTACTTGTAATTAATGTGGGTTTACTTGTGTGCATTTGGCATATCCTTGTTTACCGAGCATGCTGTTTCTAATTACAGGGGCATTAAATGAATAGTCACTTAATTGATTCCATTTGGCTCTAAAAAGATAAATCAACAATTGGGATTCTTCACACGTCCAGTAAGTAATGCTGTATTAAGACGACAACCTTAAGTGAAGAAATTGATTATTTGGTCATTTACCCTCCTAAAATGTATTTTTAAGCTGCGAGGGACTGCCCTGGTATGTACAGGATGTTGTGCGGGTGTGTCTGTGTCCTGGCCTGCATCGTCTCTTAGCTTGAAGCTAATGGACAGGCTCAAGTCCCTGCAGCAGGTTGACAATATTTCAATCTGCTCTGTAATTAATAATTCATTTCATGCTCTGTCTCTGACCTCAGAACGAGCACAGGACTCTCCTGGCTATATAGAGAGGTCCGTTGAGTTGAGCTTCATTACACCTTGCTCTGCCCCAATCAGGTGGGCTTTGGTTTCTTCTGTGGGGGAGAGAGGGAGAGAGACAGATAGAGAGAGAAAAAGAGAGAGACAGAGACAGCGAGATGGAGCGACGAAGGCTTCAAGGTTATAGACCTCTATAGATACCTCAGGAAACAGACTAGAACTTTCTGTGTTAGACTTTAGCTGTCCCCTACAGATGGTTTATAGATGTTCCACTTACGATCAACAAACTGATCCACTAACTATTGTCAACAATAGTTGTACTCGATAGTTTGTTGATAGTTTGAGTATCTGTGGAACATCTATACGGGTCCAAGTGTGTGGACAAACTTATAGTGTAGTAGTGATAAAGGCTCCATGATCATGATATAGTCACAGACAAACAGACGTAGTTAGACAGGGGTTTGAAACAGGGACTAACTGGGGCAGAGATACGTCTGGTCCCCAGTCAGGTGACGTGCTCTGCACTGTAACAGAAAACTGTCATTTGTAGGGTGATTTAGGGTATTATTAACAGTAAAATACTCTGAAATGTTTTACTGTAGCATACTGTAAATTATGGTGAATTGTGTGAAAATGTTGTGGCCGGGGAAAGAATTGCTGTATTTCGACCCCACAGAGTAGAGTACCGTACCGTATCTTTGGCATGCCAAAAACCTTTTGACCACTAGTGGGTGCATGGTATTGTTGTTTCTGGCTTATTAACATATTTTGAGTTGTGCCTTGTAACAGGCTATATGTGCTG
The DNA here is from genome assembly GCF_045679555.1 of Salvelinus alpinus. Lineage (NCBI taxonomy): Eukaryota > Metazoa > Chordata > Actinopteri > Salmoniformes > Salmonidae > Salvelinus > Salvelinus alpinus. The sequence continues at coordinate 75,615,766 of NC_092094.1, forward strand.
CACCCGTGAGTAAGAATGCTGTACCAATTTAACTCCTAAGTGGTTATAATGCCCCATCAATTGAAAATGAATAGGGGACAGATTGTGAAGGTCTCTAGAAGTGCAAGTGATATAAAACACAACATGTTCATTAATATGCTGTAATGTGTAAACACTTTACCTACACTGTAAAAACTGTAACTTGTTACAAGTTAAGTTTTTTACAGTGTAGGTACAGTGTAGGTAAAGAAAGCACTTCTTTACAGTAATGTACTGTTAAATTTCTTTGGAATTTACGGTAACATAATGAAGTGTAGCAGACAACCTGCTTGCGCCAATCCCTTGTAATTACAGTAAAATACTGTGAAATACAAACCCCTCCCATTCATCCATTCATTCCAATTATCGTAGCATAATTATTTTTACAGTATAATACAGTACATTTTACAGTATTGTACTGTTTGTCATTTCACAGTAATTTCTTTGATTCCATATTTACATTACAGTAGGTGTACTGTAATATGAAATACAGAATTTTAATTGCCACTGTAAGTTATTGCAAATTCATGGCAACCCTTTTAAAGTGTGGCTGACAGAGAGGATGCTGGTCCTGATTGTCGTGGAAACAAGGGCATTGCCCTTGTTTGCATTGCCCATTCATGAGCTTATTTACAGCTGTCTCTATCTCTCTCTCTCTCTCTCAAACGATTTCTCACCCCCTTCCCCGTCTGTTGTTGTTCCCCTTTAGCTTGAATTCTCCCTCTTTTCCTCTCTCCCCCTCGCCCTCGCCCTCTCCCTCTCCCCCCTCTGTCTTGTTCCCCTGCACCTCTATAACCTGTTGACCTCTGTAAACCTGGAGAGGTAGTCCCGGTTCAAGTTGGTCTCTGTGTGTGTGTGTGTGTGTGTGTGTGTGTGTGGTCTGTTTGGCCGTTTCGAGTTCCTTAGACCCCCCAGGAGAGGAAAGGGCCCCCAATGTAATCATTCCTCCCTTTTTTGATTGACTACTTTATATGGTGCTTGTGCGTGTGTGTGTGTGTGTGTTTGTCTGTGTGTGTGTATGTGTGTGCCGAGACAGATTTCTTTGCAATACAAATGAGGATTGAATTCCACAACAGGAAAACACTTCCATCAGACCACCTCAACTCCCTCCATTGCAGGGAAAGCCTCTGGGAGCTCGGGAACATTTCACAAGTTTTGATGGGAATACATAAATGTGGAGAGAGTGGGAGAGAGAGAGACAAAAAAAAACGGGTTTCAATTCAATCGCGCTTGTAAACAATGCAGCTTTTAAAGGCAATGTTACTTTGTTAGTGTAAATCACAATCAAGATAAAATCAACTGGGGTGGGCAGGTAGCCTAGTGGTTAGAGCGTTTGGCCAGTAACCGAAAGATTACTAGATTGAATCCCTGAGCTGACATGGTAAAAATCTGTCGTTCTGCCCCTGAACAAGGCAGTTAACCCACTGTTCCTACGCTGTCATTGTAAATAAGAATGTGTTCTTTAACTGACTTGCCAAGTTAAATAAAGGTTTAGAAGAAGAAAAAAGACACAGTATCAACCGTGAGAGTGAACATTTTCATGCACTGAATAAATTGTATGGATGGGTGCTCTATCTACTGGCTTCAGTTTCTATCTACTGGCTTCAGTTTCTATCTACTGGCTTCAGTTTCTATCTACTGGCTTCAGTTTCTATCTACTGGCTTCAGTTTCTATCTACTGGTTTCAGTTTCTATCTACTGGCTTCAGTTTCTATCTACTGGCTTCAGTTTCTATCTACTGGCTTCAGTTTCTATCTACTGGCTTCAGTTTACATCTACTGGCTTCAATTACTATCTACTGACTTCAGTTTCTATCTACTGACTTCAGTTTCTATCTACTGGCTTCAGTTTCTATCTATTGACTTCAGTTTCTATCTACTGACTTCAGTTTCTATCTACTGACTTCAGTTTCTATCTACCTACTTCAGTTTCTATCTACTGGCTTCAGTTTCTATCTACTGACTTCAGTTTCTATCTATTGACTTCAGTTTCTATCTACTGACTTCAGTTTCTATCTACTGGCTTCAGTTTCTATCTACTGACTTCAGTTTCTATCTACTGACTTCAGTTTCTATCTACTGACTTCAGTTTATATCTACTGGCTTCAGTTTCTATCTACTGACTTCAGTTTCTATCTACTGGCTTCAGTTTCTATCTACTGACTTCAGTTTCTATCTACTGACTTCAGTTTACATCTACTGACTTCAGTTTACATCTACTGACTTCAGTTTACATCTACTCACAGAGACAGAGATGTGAGATGAAGTCATCTAACAGGCTCTATAAAGGATCTGTCCACTACAGTCAGTTTCTACCAGATTATATCTGTTCTTACTGCCTGTTTATCCAGATATTTACCCTGCCACCCACCTCCTCCACCTCAGACACACACACACGCACGCACGCACGCACGCACACACACACACACACACACATTATAATTCGATCAGAGAGCAGGGATCTGTTACAGTGGCTGCAGTGACGTCTGTAAAAAGAGAACATCTCTACCTTGTCTCCTCATATCGTGTCTGTCAACACAATTACCAGGGCTCTGTGTGTGTGTGTGTGTCTGTGTGTGTGTGTGTGAGCTGCCAGATCGGGGACAGGCAGAAGGGGTGAGGGGCCGCATCTCGACGCTGATGTCCTGTTCGGTCTTGTCAGACCCCGCTGGACATCTCAGTGTGCGTTGTCGTCCAGGCCACCGCTAGCCCTCTGGTCAAGATTCCGTAGCAATCAGTTGACACACTGCCCTGTAGCTGGAGCCCTGACCCTGCCATAACCTCACACACACACACTCGCTCGCTCGCACGCACGCACACGCACACGCACACGCACACGCACACACACACACACACACACACACACACACACACACACACACACACACACACACACACACACACAAGCCAGGTCACTTGCGTTCCAGGACAATATTTAATTTGTCCAGGTCCTCAGGAAGTTGGAAGATGCCTTCAAAAGCGGCCAATAGGGGTAACGGTGATGCTATTACCATCAAGTAGGATTGTGGCTTGCTAGGGCATTGTGGATGGGAATGGCGGATTGGTGTAAAAGCTCCGGTTCAGCAGGTCTTGTGTTCAACCCCAGGGCAAGCACTCGTTTACATTTGATCTGTTTTAACTCTATCACAAACCTTACCTTGAACATTCGTTTACATTTGATCTGTTTTAACTCTATCACAAACCTTACCTTGAACACTCGTTTACATTTGATCTGTTTTAACTCTATCACAAACCTTACCTTGAACATTCGTTTACATCTGATCTGTTTTAACTCTATCACAAACCTTACCTTGAACACTCGTTTACATTTGATCTGTTTTAACTCTATCACAAACCTTACCTTGAACAATGCCTTAACTTAACCGTCAAGTTGTTTCTGTTGTAACCCTTAACCTTTACCTTAACCTTTCGGAATTAATGCCTAAACTTCGAAATTTGACGTTTACCCACCCCCCCCCGGACAAATGTCGAATACTAAAGGCAAACTATGAAATCTTGTTGCACACACACAGATTCTGAGCTTTTGTAATTCTCTGGTGGCCCTAAGCTTGTTTAGGCCACATCTCTCCTAAGTGCTCTACATGTCCTCTATATCAGCAGCTGTTGTGTGTGAGAATGATGTGTGTGTGTGTGTGAGAGGGGGGTGCGGTCATGTAAATGCCCATTAAGCCTGTGCTCCTACTCTTAAAGACAGCATAATTACTTTTTATTTATTGACATGTTAATTGATGCGGTGTGGTAATGGATCATTGTGTCTGTAGTGGTGTTAGTTTGTGCTGACTCTATCAAGACATGTTCTACCTGTTAGAATCCACTGGCTGGCAGCACACACACACACACACACACACACACACACACACACACACACACACAAAGGCAGGGATGGAAGACATGAGTCAGGGAGAGAGGGAAGAGAGCATGTCAAAGTACCATGCACCACACGTGCCACACTATCTATCTATCTGGTCTGGTCTGTGGTCTGGTCTGGTCTGTCTGTCTGTCTGTCTGTCCTCCTTCCTCATCCTTTATACAGTACTATTCTGCAATACCATAGTTCTTCTCCCTCTCTCTCCTCTCTCTCATCCATCTCTGTCTCTCTCTCTCTCTATCTCTCATCCCTCTCTCTCTCTCCCTCTCTTCCTCCCTCCTAGGACCTGATGCCAACCATGTTGGCTGTGCCAGGCAGGTGATGATGATGCCAAGCCAGAATGACACTGTTTCCCTTACACACACACATACACCGCACACACACACACACACACACACACACACACACACACACACACACACACACACACACACACACACACACACACACACACACACACACACACGTGCGTGTCTCTCCCTACGGACCCTCTTAATTAGACTCCACCCGTCCCCTGCGGTCGCCGTGGCAGTAGAGACAAAGGGAGGCTCACACATTTGGACGTGCTTGTGTGTGCTCATCTCCCCTCTGTCTAAGGCCTATCTTTAGCAGATGCTCACAACCATCCCCATCTCTTTCACTGAGCGGCGTTATCATTAAAGTGTCATTGAGAAGTGACACCACTTCATTTTAGCAGCTTTCAGTGGGCCAAAGAGGAGATGCTGGTGTAAGACAGTAGAGGAGGAGAGAGGAGGAAAGGAGGAGATATAACTGGTGAAAGACAGTAGAGGAGGAGAGAGGAGGAAAGGAGGAGATATAACTGGTGAAAGACAGTAGAGGAGGAGAGAGGAGGAAAGGAGGAGATATAACTGGTGAAAGACAGTAGAGGAGGAGAGAGGAGGAAAGGAGGAAATGCTGGTGTAAGACAGTAGAGGAGGAGATGAGGAAAGGAGGAGATATAACTGGTGAAAGAGAGTAGAGGAGGAGAGAGGAGGAAAGGAGGATATATAACTGGGGAAAGAGAGTAGAGGAGGAGAGAGGAGGAAAGGAGGAGATATAACTGGGGAAAGACAGTAGAGGAGGAGAGAGGAGGAAAGGAGGAGATGCTGGTGTAAGACAGTAGAGGAGGAGAGAGATGGAAAGGAGGAGATATAACTGGTGAAAGACAGTAGAGGAGGAGAGAGGAGGAAAGGAGGAGATATAACTGGGGAAAGAGAGTAGAGGAGGAGAGAGGAGGAAAGGAGGAGATATAACTGGGGAAAGACAGTAGAGGAGGAGAGAGGAGGAAAGGAGGAGATATAACTGGGGAAAGAGAGTAGAGGAGGAGAGAGGAGGAAAGGAGGAGATATAACTGGTGAAAGACAGTAGAGGAGGAGAGAGGAGGAAAGGAGGAGATATAACTGGGGAAAGAGAGTAGAGGAGGAGAGAGGAGGAAAGTAGGAGATATAACTGGTGAAAGACAGTAGAGGAGGAGAGAGGAGGAAAGGAGGATATATAACTGGGGAAAGACAGTAGAGGAGGAGAGAGGAGGAAAGGAGGAGATATAACTGGTTAAAGACAGTAGAGGAGGAGAGAGGAGGAAAGGAGGAGATATAACTGGTTAAAGACAGTAGAGGAGGAGAGAGGAGGAAAGGAGGAGATATAACTGGGGAAAGACAGTAGAGGAGGAGAGAGGAGGAAAGGAGGAGATATAACTGGCGAAAGACAGTAGAGGAGGAGAGAGGAGGAAAGGAGGAGATATAACTGGGGAAAGACAGTAGAGGAGGAGAGAGGAGGAAAGGAGGAGATATAACTGGTGAAAGACAGTAGAGGAGGAGAGAGGAGGAAAGGAGGAGATATAACTGGGGAAAGACAGTAGAGGAGGAGAGAGGAGGAAAGGAGGAGATATAACTGGTTAAAGATAGTAGAGGAGGAGAGAGGAGGAAGGGAGGAGATATAACTGGTGAAAGACAGTAGAGGAGGAGAGAGGAGGAAAGGAGGAGATATAACTGGGGAAAGAGAGTAGAGGAGGAGAGAGGAGGAAAGGAGGAGATATAACTGGTTAAAGACAGTAGAGGAGGAGAGAGGAGGAAAGGAGGAGATATAACTGGGGAAAGACAGTAGAGGAGGAGAGAGGAGGAAAGGAGGAGATATAACTGGTGAAAGACAGTAGAGGAGGAGAGAGGAGGAAAGGAGGAGATATAACTGGTGAAAGACAGTAGAGGAGGAGAGAGGAGGAAAGGAGGAGATATAACTGGGGAAAGACAGTAGAGGAGGAGAGGAGGAAAGGAGGAGATATAACTGGTGAAAGACAGTAGAGGAGGAGAGAGGAGGAAAGGAGGAGATATAACTGGGGAAAGACAGTAGAGGAGGAGAGAGGAGGAAAGGATGAGATATAACTGGGGAAAGAGAGTAGAGGAGGAGAGAGGAGGAAAGGAGGAGATATAACTGGTGAAAGACAGTAGAGGAGGAGAGAGGAGGAAAGGAGGAGATATAACTGGGGAAAGAGAGTAGAGGAGGAGAGAGGAGGAAAGGAGGAGATATAACTGGTTAAAGACAGTAGAGGAGGAGAGAGGAGGAAAGGAGGAGATATAACTGGGGAAAGACAGTAGAGGAGGAGAGAGGAGGAAAGGAGGAGATATAACTGGTGAAAGACAGTAGAGGAGGAGAGAGGAGGAAAGGAGGAGATATAACTGGTGAAAGACAGTAGAGGAGGAGAGAGGAGGAAAGGAGGAGATATAACTGGGGAAAGACAGTAGAGGAGGAGAGGAGGAAAGGAGGAGATATAACTGGTGAAAGACAGTAGAGGAGGAGAGAGGAGGAAAGGAGGAGATATAACTGGGGAAAGACAGTAGAGGAGGAGAGAGGAGGAAAGGAGGAGATATAACTGGTGAAAGACAGTAGAGGAGGAGAGAGGAGGAAAGGAGGAGATATAACTGGTGAAAGACAGTAGAGGAGGAGAGAGGAGGAAAGGAGGAGATATAACTGGGGAAAGACAGTAGAGGAGGAGAGGAGGAAAGGAGGAGATATAACTGGTGAAAGACAGTAGAGGAGGAGAGAGGAGGAAAGGAGGAGATATAACTGGGGAAAGACAGTAGAGGAGGAGAGAGGAGGAAAGGAGGAGATATAACTGGGGAAAGAGAGTAGAGGAGGAGAGAGGAGGAAAGGAGGAGATATAACTGGTGAAAGACAGTAGAGGAGGAGAGAGGAGGAAAGGAGGAGATATAACTGGGGAAAGACAGTAGAGGAGGAGAGAGGAGGAAAGGAGGAGATATAACTGGTGAAAGACAGTAGAGGAGGAGAGAGGAGGAAAGGAGGAGATATAACTGGTGAAAGACAGTAGAGGAGGAGAGAGGAGGAAAGGAGGAGATATAACTGGTGAAAGACAGTAGAGGAGGAGAGAGGAGGAAAGGAGGAGATATAACTGGGGAAAGATAGTAGAGGAGGAGAGAGGAGGAAAGGAGGAGATATAACTGGTGAAAGACAGTAGAGGAGAAGAGAGGAGGAAAGGAGGATATATAACTGGTTAAAGACAGTAGAGGAGGAAAGGAGGAGATATAACTGGTGAAAGACAGTAGAGGAGGAGAGAGGAGGAAAGGAGGAGATATAACTGGTTAAAATAGTAGAGGAGGAAAGGAGGAGATATAACTGGTGAAAGACAGTAGAGGAGGAGAGAGGAGGAAAGGAGGAGATATAACTGGTGAAAGACAGTAGAGGAGGAGAGGAGGAAAGGAGGAGATATAACTGGTGAAAGACAGTAGAGGAGGAGAGAGGAGGAAAGGAGGAGATATAACTGGTGAAAGACAGTAGAGGAGGAGAGAGGAGGAAAGGAGGAGATATAACTGGTGAAAGACAGTAGAGGAGGAGAGAGGAGGAAAGGAGGAGATATAACTGGTGAAAGACAGTAGAGGAGGAGAGAGGAGGAAAGGAGGAGATATAACTGGTGAAAGACAGTAGAGGAGGAGAGAGGAGGAAAGGAAGAGATATAACTGGGGAAAGACAGTAGAGGAGGAGAGAGGAGGAAAGGAGGAGATATAACTGGGGAAAGACAGTAGAGGAGGAGAGAGGAGGAAAGGAGGAGATATAACTGGTTAAAGACAGTAGAGGAGGAAAGGAGGAGATATAACTGGGGAAAGAGAGTAGAGGAGGAGATATAACTGGGGAAAGAGAGTAGAGGAGGAGAGAGGAGGAAAGGAGGAGATATAACTGGGGAAAGACAGTAGAGGAGGAGAGAGGAGGAAAGGAGGAGATATAACTGGGGAAAGAGAGTAGAGGAGGAGAGAGGAGGAAAGGAGGAGATATAACTGGTTAAAGACAGTAGAGGAGGAAAGGAGGAGATATAACTGGGGAAAGAGAGTAGAGGAGGAGAGGAGGAGATATAACTGGGGAAAGAGAGTAGAGGAGGAGAGGAGGAAAGGAGGAGATATAACTGGTGAAAGACAGTAGAGGAGGAGAGAGGAGGAAAGGAGGAGATATAACTGGTGAAAGACAGTAGAGGAGGAGAGAGGAGGAAAGGAGGAGATATAACTGGTGAAAGACAGTAGAGGAGGAGAGAGGAGGAAAGGAGGAGATGCTGGTGTAAGACAGTAGAGGAGGAGAGAGATGGAAAGGAGGAGATATAACTGGTGAAAGACAGTAGAGGAGGAGAGAGGAGGAAAGGAGGAGATATAACTGGGGAAAGAGAGTAGAGGAGGAGAGAGGAGGAAAGGAGGAGATATAACTGGTGAAAGACAGTAGAGGAGGAGAGAGGAGGAAAGGAGGAGATATAACTGGTTAAAGACAGTAGAGGAGGAGAGAGGAGGAAAGGAGGAGATATAACTGGTTAAAGACAGTAGAGGAGGAGAGAGGAGGAAAGGAGGAGATATAACTGGGGAAAGACAGTAGAGGAGGAGAGAGGAGGAAAGGAGGAGATATAACTGGGGAAAGAGAGTAGAGGAGGAGAGAGGAGGAAAGGAGGAGATATAACTGGTGAAAGACAGTAGAGGAGGAGAGAGGAGGAAAGGAGGAGATATAACTGGGGAAAGAGAGTAGAGGAGGAGAGAGGAGGAAAGGAGGAGATATAACTGGTGAAAGATAGTAGAGGAGGAGAGAGGAGGAAAGGAGGAGATATAACTGGTTAAAGATAGTAGAGGAGGAGAGAGGAGGAAAGGAGGAGATATAATTGGGGAAAGACAGTAGAGGAGGAGAGAGGAGGAAAGGAGGAGATATAACTGGTTAAAGATAGTAGAGGAGGAGAGAGAAGGAAAGGAGGAGATGCTGGTGTAAGACAGTAGAGGAGGAGAGAGGAGGAAAGGAGGAGATATAACTGGTGAAAGACAGTAGAGGAGGAGAGAGGAGGAAAGGAGGAGATATAACTGGGGAAAGAGAGTAGAGGAGGAGACAGGAGGAAAGGAGGAGATATAACTGGTGAAAGACAGTAGAGGAGGAGAGAGGAGGAAAGGAGGAGATATAACTGGTGAAAGACAGTAGAGGAGGAGAGAGGAGGAAAGGAGGAGATATAACTGGTTAAAGACAGTAGAGGAGGAGAGAAGGAAAGGAGGAGATATAACTGGTGAAAGATAGTAGAGGAGGAGAGAGAAGGAAAGGAGGAGATATAACTGGTGAAAGACAGTAGAGGAGGAGAGAGGAGGAAAGGAGGAGATATAACTGGGGAAAGACAGTAGAGGAGGAGAGAGGAGGAAAGGAGGAGATATAACTGGGGAAAGACAGTAGAGGAGGAAAGGAGGAGATATAACTGGTGAAAGACAGTAGAGGAGGAGAGAGGAGGAAAGGAGGAGATATAACTGGTTAAAGATAGTAGAGGAGGAAAGGAGGAGATATAACTGGTGAAAGACAGTAGAGGAGGAGAGAGGAGGAAAGGAGGAGATATAACTGGTGAAAGACAGTAGAGGAGGAGAGGAGGAAAGGAGGAGATATAACTGGTGAAAGACAGTAGAGGAGGAGAGAGGAGGAAAGGAGGAGATATAACTGGTGAAAGACAGTAGAGGAGGAGAGAGGAGGAAAGGTGGAGATATAACTGGTGAAAGACAGTAGAGGAGGAGAGAGGAGGAAAGGAGGAGATATAACTGGTGAAAGACAGTAGAGGAGGAGAGAGGAGGAAAGGAGGAGATATAACTGGTGAAAGACAGTAGAGGAGGAGAGAGGAGGAAAGGAAGAGATATAACTGGGGAAAGACAGTAGAGGAGGAGAGAGGAGGAAAGGAGGAGATATAACTGGGGAAAGACAGTAGAGGAGGAGAGAGGAGGAAAGGAGGAGATATAACTGGTTAAAGACAGTAGAGGAGGAAAGGAGGAGATATAACTGGGGAAAGAGAGTAGAGGAGGAGATATAACTGGGGAAAGAGAGTAGAGGAGGAGAGAGGAGGAAAGGAGGAGATATAACTGGGGAAAGATAGGAGAGGAGGAGAGAGGAGGAAAGGAGGAGATATAACTGGGGAAAGAGAGTAGAGGAGGAGAGAGGAGGAAAGGAGGAGATATAACTGGTGAAAGACAGTAGAGGAGGAGAGAGGAGGAAAGGAGGAGATATAATTGGGGAAAGACAGTAGAGGAGGAGAGAGGAGGAAAGGAGGAGATATAACTGGTTAAAGATAGTAGAGGAGGAGAGAGAAGGAAAGGAGGAGATGCTGGTGTAAGACAGTAGAGGAGGAGAGAGGAGGAAAGGAGGAGATATAACTGGTGAAAGACAGTAGAGGAGGAGAGAGGAGGAAAGGAGGAGATATAACTGGGGAAAGAGAGTAGAGGAGGAGACAGGAGGAAAGGAGGAGATATAACTGGTGAAAGACAGTAGAGGAGGAGAGAGGAGGAAAGGAGGAGATATAACTGGTGAAAGACAGTAGAGGAGGAGAGAGGAGGAAAGGAGGAGATATAACTGGTTAAAGACAGTAGAGGAGGAGAGAAGGAAAGGAGGAGATATAACTGGTGAAAGATAGTAGAGGAGGAGAGAGAAGGAAAGGAGGAGATATAACTGGTGAAAGACAGTAGAGGAGGAGAGAGGAGGAAAGGAGGAGATATAACTGGGGAAAGACAGTAGAGGAGGAGAGAGGAGGAAAGGAGGAGATATAACTGGGGAAAGACAGTAGAGGAGGAAAGGAGGAGATATAACTGGTGAAAGACAGTAGAGGAGGAGAGAGGAGGAAAGGAGGAGATATAACTGGTTAAAGATAGTAGAGGAGGAAAGGAGGAGATATAACTGGTGAAAGACAGTAGAGGAGGAGAGAGGAGGAAAGGAGGAGATATAACTGGTGAAAGACAGTAGAGGAGGAGAGGAGGAAAGGAGGAGATATAACTGGTGAAAGACAGTAGAGGAGGAGAGAGGAGGAAAGGAGGAGATATAACTGGTGAAAGACAGTAGAGGAGGAGAGAGGAGGAAAGGTGGAGATATAACTGGTGAAAGACAGTAGAGGAGGAGAGAGGAGGAAAGGAGGAGATATAACTGGTGAAAGACAGTAGAGGAGGAGAGAGGAGGAAAGGAGGAGATATAACTGGTGAAAGACAGTAGAGGAGGAGAGAGGAGGAAAGGAAGAGATATAACTGGGGAAAGACAGTAGAGGAGGAGAGAGGAGGAAAGGAGGAGATATAACTGGGGAAAGACAGTAGAGGAGGAGAGAGGAGGAAAGGAGGAGATATAACTGGTTAAAGACAGTAGAGGAGGAAAGGAGGAGATATAACTGGGGAAAGAGAGTAGAGGAGGAGATATAACTGGGGAAAGAGAGTAGAGGAGGAGAGAGGAGGAAAGGAGGAGATATAACTGGGGAAAGATAGGAGAGGAGGAGAGAGGAGGAAAGGAGGAGATATAACTGGGGAAAGAGAGTAGAGGAGGAGAGAGGAGGAAAGGAGGAGATATAACTGGTGAAAGACAGTAGAGGAGGAGAGAGGAGGAAAGGAGGAGATATAATTGGGGAAAGACAGTAGAGGAGGAGAGAGGAGGAAAGGAGGAGATATAACTGGTTAAAGATAGTAGAGGAGGAGAGAGAAGGAAAGGAGGAGATGCTGGTGTAAGACAGTAGAGGAGGAGAGAGGAGGAAAGGAGGAGATATAACTGGTGAAAGACAGTAGAGGAGGAGAGAGGAGGAAAGGAGGAGATATAACTGGGGAAAGAGAGTAGAGGAGGAGACAGGAGGAAAGGAGGAGATATAACTGGTGAAAGACAGTAGAGGAGGAGAGAGGAGGAAAGGAGGAGATATAACTGGTGAAAGACAGTAGAGGAGGAGAGAGGAGGAAAGGAGGAGATATAACTGGTTAAAGACAGTAGAGGAGGAGAGAAGGAAAGGAGGAGATATAACTGGTGAAAGATAGTAGAGGAGGAGAGAGAAGGAAAGGAGGAGATATAACTGGTGAAAGACAGTAGAGGAGGAGAGAGGAGGAAAGGAGGAGATATAACTGGGGAAAGACAGTAGAGGAGGAGAGAGGAGGAAAGGAGGAGATATAACTGGGGAAAGACAGTAGAGGAGGAGAGAGGAGGAAAGGAGGAGATATAACTGGTGAAAGACAGTAGAGGAGGAGAGAGGAGGAAAGGAGGAGATATAACTGGTTAAAGATAGTAGAGGAGGAAAGGAGGAGATATACAGTGGGGAGAACAAGTATTTGATACACTGCCGATTTTGCAGGTTTTCCTACTTACAAAGCATGTAGAGGTCTGTAATTTTTATCATAGGTACACTTCAACTATGAGAGACGGAATCTAAAACAAAAATCCAGAAAATCACATTGTATGATTTTTAAGTAATTAATTTGCATTTTATTGCATGACATAAGTATTTGATACATCAGAAAAGCAGAACTTAATATTTGGTACAGAAACCTTTGTTTGCAATTACAGAGATCATACGTTTCCTGTAGTTCTTGACTAGGTTTGCACACACTGCAGCAGGGATTTTGGCCCACTCCTCCCTACAGATCTTCTCCAGATCCTTCAGGTTTCGGGTCTGTCGCTGGGCAATACGGACTTTCAGCTCCCTCCAAAGATTTTCTATTGGGTTCAGGTCTGGAGACTGGCTAGGCCACTCCAGGACCTTGAGATGCTTCTTACGGAGCCACTCCTTAGTTGCCATGGCTGTGTGCTTCGTGTCGTTGTCATGCTGGAAGACCCAGCCACGACCCATCTTCAATGCTCTTACTGAGGGAAGGAGGTTGTTGGCCAAGATCTCGCGATACATGGCCCCATCCATCCTCCCCTCAATACGGTGCAGTCGTCCTGTCCCCTTTGCAGAAAAGCATCCCCAAAGAATGATGTTTCCACCTCCATGCTTCACGGTTGGGATGGTGTTCTTGGGGTTGTACTCATACTTCTTCTTCCTCCAAACACGGCGAGTGGAGTTAGACCAAAAAGCTCTATTTTTGTCTCATCAGACCACATGACCTTCTCCCATTCCTCCTCTGGATCATCCAGATGGTCATTGGCAAACTTCAGACAGGCCTGGACATGCACTGGCTTAAGCAGGGGGACCTTGCGTGCGCTGCAGGATTTTAATCCATGACGGCGTAGTGTGTTACTAATGGTTTTCTTTGAGACTGTGGTCCCAGCTCTCTTCAGGTCATTGACCAGGTCCTGCCGTGTAGTTCTGGGCTGATCCCTCACCTTCCTCATGATCATTGATGCCCCACGAGGTGAAATCTTGCATGGAGCCCCAGACCGAGGGTGATTGACCGTCATCTTGAACTTCTTCCATTTTCTAATAATTGCGCCAACAGTTGTTTCCTTCTCACCAAGCTGCTTGCCTATTGTCCTGTAGCCCATCCCAGCCTTGTGCAGGTCTACAATTTTATCCCTGATGTCCTTACACAGCTCTCTGGTCTTGGCCATTGTGGAGAGGTTGGAATCTGTTTGATTGTGTGTGGACAGGTGTCTTTTATACAGGTAACGAGTTCAAACAGGTGCAGTTAATACAGGTAATGAGTGGAGAACAGGAGGGCTTCTTAAAGAAAAACTAACAGGTCTGTGAGAGCCGGAATTCTTACTGGTTGGTAGGTGATCAAATACTTATGTCATGCAATAAAATGCAAATTAATTATTTAAAAATCATACAATGTGATTTTCTGGATTTTTGTTTTAGATTCCGTCTCTCACAGTTGAAGTGTACCTATGATAAAAATGACAGACCTCTACATGCTTTGTAAGTAGGAAAACCTGCAAAATCGGCAGTGTATCAAATACTTGTTCTCCCCACTGTAACTGGGGAAAGACAGGTATGAATTTCCTGGCCTGATGGGCACACTGCATTCAACATTTTACCAAACAAAGCAGCTGCATTGGGATGACCCGCAATGGATGATGAGTGGAACGAGGCCAGTTGATAGATACACATACACACATACAAGCACAGACTCACTCTCCCTCCCTCTCTCTTTATTGAATCTGTCCTCTGATGGCGTCTCTGGTCTGTGTCAGTAATGAATCCAGTTTTTTCGAGACGTCAGGTGAGAACCAGCACTTCCTCTGTCTCCCCTAAAATACCTCTGACTCTCACACTGTCTGGGTTGGTGTTTCTGAGAGAGACAGGCAGCCATACGGACAGATAGAGTTAGAGACAAATAACATCTCATTTTATTGGTCGCGTACACATATTTCGCAGATGTTTTTGCAGGTACAGCGAAGTGCTTGTTTCGAGCGCCAACAGTGTAGTAATACCTAACAATACACACAAATCCCCCCCAAAAAATGTAAGAAAGAAATTAAGAAATATCAGAACTAGCGATGTCAGAGTCCGGAATATAAATATACAGTGCATTCGGAAAGTATTCAGACCCTTTGACGTTTTCCACAATTTGTTACGTTACAGCCTTACTGTAAAATGTATATAAAAAAAAAAATCCCTCATCAATTTACACACAATACCCCATAATGACAAAGCAAAAACAGGTTTTTCAACCTTTTTTGCACATTTACATAAGTATTCAGACCCTTTACTCAGTACTTTGTTGAAGCACCTTTGGTAGCAATTACGGCCTCAAGTTTTCTTGTATCACGTTACAAGCTTGGCACACATGTATTTGGGGAGTTTTTCCCATTCTTCTCTGCAGATGCTATCAAGCTCTGTCAGGTTGGATGGGGAGCATCACTGCACAACTATTTTCAGGTCTCCAGAGATGTTCGATCGGGTTCAAGTCCAGGCTCTGGCAGGGCCACTCAAGGACATTTAGAGACTTGTCCCAAAGCCACTCCTGCATTGTCTTAGCTGTGTGCTTAAGGTTGTTGTCCTGTTGGAAGCTGACCCTTCGCCCCAGTCTGAGGTCCTGAGTGCTGTGGAGCAGGATTTCATCAAGGGTCTATACATACTTTGCTCCGTTCATCTTTCCCTCGATCCTGACTAGTCTCCCAGTCCTCCAGACGTGACGCTTGGCAATCAGGCCAAAGAGTTCAATCTTGGTTTCGTCAGAACAGAGAATCTTGTTTCTCATGGTCAGAGTCTTTTAGGTGCCTTTTGGCAAACTCCAAGCGGGTTGTCATGTGCCTTTTACTGAGGAGTGGCTTCTTTCTGGCCACTATCATAAAGCCCTGATTGGTGGAGTTCTGCAGAGATGGTTGTCCTTCTGGAAGTTTATCCCATCTCCAAAGAGGAGCCCTATCAGTGACCATCGGGTTCTTGGTCACCTCCCTGACCAAGGCCCATCTCCCCCGATTGCTCAGTTTGGCCGGGTGGCCAGCTCTAGGAAGAGTCTTGGTGTTTCCAAACGTTTTCCATTTAAGAATGATAGAGGCCAATGTGTTCTTGGGGACCTTCAATGCTGCAGAAATGTTTTGTTACCCTTCCCCAGATCTGTGCCTCGACACAATCCTGTCTCGGAGCTCTGAGGACAATTCCTTCGACCTCATGGCTTGGTTTTTGCTCTGATATGCACTGTCAATTGTGGGACCTTATATAGACAGGTGTGTGCCATTTTAAATGATGTACAATCAATTGAATAGACCATAGCTGTCCTCCAATCAAGTTGTAGAAACATCTCAAGGATGATCAATGGAAACAGGATGCACCTGAGCTCAATTTCGAGTCTCATAACAAAGGGTCTGAATACTTATGTAATGATCATGCTGTTTAATCAGCTTCTTGATATGCCACACCTGTCAGGTGGATGGATTATCTTTGCAAAGGAGAAAAGCTCACTAACAGGGATGTGAACACATTTGTGCACAACATTTGAGAGAAATAAGATTTTTGTGCGTATGGAACATTTCTGGGATATTTTATTTCAGTTCGTTAAACATGGGACCCCTACTTTACATGTTGCGTTCATATTTTTGTTTCGTATACATATGAAGTGGATAAAACAGTAGGCAAACATAATTAATGTGACCAGTGTTCAATGACAGAGAGCAAGAGAGAGAGAGACAGCGAGAGAGCGAGACAGAGAAAGAGAGAAGATCATGGATTTAGAATGTGTGAGAGAGAGAGAATAAGAAAGGAAATGATTTTTGGGGGACTCAGCTGGGGTCTAAAGTTACTGTTGTGAGTTAGGATAGTAGACAAGGTGCAATTTTGAAATTTGATTGCATATCAGCAGTTTTCCTCTTGTTATGTCAGCCACAGACAGCCACTGACAGTCCATCTCAGCTAACATTTTTTAATTTGATAAGTTAGTCTAGCCAGCAATCTAAACTTGTAGTAATCATGTCCGAATTACTAACCGGGCACATGCCCAGGGGCCTGACCTCCAGGGGGCCACTATTGCTTTTGTTCTTCACTTACATTCAGATATCAAATCAACCAAATCTCGCTTAGGGCCCCCAAAAGGCTCCTCCGCTTCCTTCCGTCCGTAAAAAGTTGCCCCTGCTGTCCGTGTTCCTCTCTCTCACTTTCACAATGTGATGATGTGTCAAAGTCATTGGGCGGTAATGAGGCCTCTGCTGCTTACTCTAGCCTCTGCTTGCTCTCTAATTAATGGACCAAAGACTTTCCATTGTGATCAGAGCAAATGAACAATAAATCACCAACACAGCCTACAGAACATCTGTTTACACACGTCTTACAACATTCCCGCCGCTGGCCCCCGTGTGCAGAGTGTGTGTGAACGGGGTGGGCTGTGTGTGTGTGTAAGGGCCGAGCGGGGGTGTGTGTGTGAGGTGTGTTTGTGTGAGGGGCCCTGTAGTGAAAGGCCTAGGCTGTAGGAGCCCGCAGCACGAGGCCCTCTTCATTTATTGCTCTAGTGAAGAAGAACAGAGCGCATTCTGATGGAACTGGGAAGTTCATAACAATAAAAAGACCTGCGAGAGGTGGAGAGAGAGAGAGAGGGAGAGAGAGAGAGAGAGAGAGATAGAGAGAGAGATAGAGAGGAGAGAGGGAGAGGAGAGAGAGAGAGAGAGAGGGAGGGAGAGAAGAGAGAGAGAGAGAGAGGGAGAGAGAGAGAGGAGGGAGAGAGAGAGAGAGAGGGAGGGAGAGAAGAGAGAGAGAGAGAGAGGGAGAGAGAGAGGGAGGGAGAGAAGAGAGAGAGAGAGAGAGGGAGAGAGAGAGAGGAGAGAGAGAGAGACCGAGAGGGAGGATCACATTCAGTAGCATCCACATCTTTTTCTCTCTCTCTCTCTCTCTCTCTCTCTCTCTCTCTCTCTCTCTCTCTCTCTCTCTCTCTCTCTCTCTCTCTCTCTCTCTCTCTCTCCACCCACTCTCTCTCTCTGCTGTTGGGTGCCTCTGTCCTTGCTCCATGGTTTGTTAGGCAGGCCTGCTGTAGTGCTGTGTCAGGACTTCTATTGGATGATTAATGCATGCGGATGGACTCATCAGCCTACAACAATACCACACTATCTCCATGCCTCAGGCGTGCGCACACACACACAGACACACTCACACGCACGCACACACACACACGCACCCACGCGCACGCACGCACATCTACAGTGGAATGTATGCACACACGCAGAGGCCTATCAAAATTCACCCTATCCAGGTGCAAGGAGCTACTATCATAATTCACCCTATCAGGTGCAAGGAACTACTATCATAATACACCCTATCAGGTGCAAGGAGCTACTATCATAATTCACCCTATCCTGGAGCTACTAGAAATGGAGACATGAATCACCTAGTTAGACAATTTGATACAGTATATTCACAATATCACAAAAAATAACAATCCTTCATTCAAAAACTTTTGGCTGACCGGATTAGTGGCAACCAATGAGTTCTCTCTCTCTCTCTGGAAGGTTTTCAAAATGGACGTTTTTGGTTTTCATCCTCGACAGAAGGAAGATGTAATGTTAGAGTAAAGAGCAGGGAGAGAAGAGAGAGAAAAGAGGGAGCATGTCAGTGCTGCTCCAACCGTTAGCCTCCCGCGGCAACCACCCTGTGTGGCACTCGCTACTTTAATCAGCTTGACCAGGAGACGAGTGGTGAAAGTTAGAGATGAGCGACGTAACCATGTGTGTTTGTGTTCGTGTGTGTGTCGAGATGAGAGGAATGTATCTTCCCTATTGACCTGTATCAGTGCTGTGTGTGTGATGCTTCAGAAGCATCAGTGACCTGATACTGCCCAGTCTGATATAAGCATGTTGTGTATGTGAATGACATGTAACTCATGTGTTTGAGCTACATGGGGCAGGCTGGGAGATGAAGATGCATGGTAACGTGGCTATTGGCTAATTTAAAGGGAGACATCGTTTTCATCTGTTTATGTGGAGGCAAGGCAGTCATTTGATCATCTGTGTGTGTGTGTGTGTGTGTGTGTGTGTGTGTGTGTGTGTGTGTGTGTGTGTACTGTAGGTGTAGCTGATGTCTCAATAAGATTTCACTGTTGGACACGGTCTGACTTCAGTATTCAACTTTCGTCCAAATGTCGAGTTTTGACGGTTAAGTTTAGGAATTCATTCTGAATGGTTTAGATTATAACAGAAACAACTCAACGGTGAAGTTTAGGAATTCATTCTGAATGGTAAAATTCCTACTCCAGTCTCTATTTCAGCTCATTTATCACTTGATTTACTTAAAGACCCAGTGCAGTCAAAAACTAGAGTTCGCCGTGTTTTATATACACTGCATGTACAAAACATTAAGAACACCTGCTCTTTCAATGACAGACTGACTACATGAATCCAGGTGAATGCTATGATCCCTTACTGATGTCACCTGTTAAATCCACTTCAATCAGTGTAGATGAAGGGGACGAGACAGGTTAAAGAAAGATTTTTAAGCCTTGAGACAATTGAGACATGGATTGTGTGTATGCGTGCCATTCTGACGAAATGAGGCTGTTCTGAGGGCAACATGTTTTTACAGTCAGTGTATATTTCCAGGTTGGAATAATACTGTGAAATTGTGAAAATTATGAAAATGCAATTTCAGTGTAAGTTCTGTTTGAAAAGAGCTCCTGGAATTTCAGCCTGTTTTGGTGAGATGATGTTTTGGCCAACCTGGTGACATCACCAGATTAGTTAATATACCAATAAGAAAAAGAGTTCCAATCCTCTCCGCCAATAACAGCTTGTTTTCAGTTTTCCCCTCTCCACTCAGGCCACTCCCAGACAGTCCTAGCAACAAAAAAATTGTGAGAAATTGCTCTTTGCTAAGAATCTATTTTTGTTTATTTTTGACAATTTTATTTGAAAACAATCACATTAAGGTACTTCATTGTTACCCAGAAATGATTTGATATTGAGATAAAAAAAAAAAAATGCATTGGACCTTAAACAAAATGCACATCTCAATTGAGTACCACAGTATGAATCATAATACCCATAAAACCTCGCAGTCAAACAAGGAAATGGTTTCAATCGTTTTTCCACCATTATTTTTTCCCGTAGGGGATTTTAGTAACACTTAATAACTGTGTAAATCTCTATTGGACAAGGTGACTGTCAATATATTCGCCTGTATTTACCCCCCAAAAATGAAACGCTAATGTGGCTATCATAAAGAACTACAAATACCATGATGATCTAGACAAGACTGCTAAATATAGTAATTTCTTTAAATGGACAATTCTGTAAACTGACTTGTGCAAGTTTTAAATTGACACAATACCTGTTAGCAAAGGTGCTAGCTAGAGATGACGTGCAGGAGCTTGCAGGGATTTGTAGTTTTGCATGATGTCTACTTTGATGATAATTAGCATTTTAGAATCTGCAAGTAAATAGAGCTGAATATATTGATAAGTCACCTTGTCCTAGAGAGATTTATGTAGTTATCAAAACGTCACGCCAGGCTTACATGAAACACAGCCCTTATTTTAAGTGTTTCTAAAAACCCTTATGAGAAAAATTGGAACCATTTCCCTGTTTGACCTCTAGGTTTTATGGGTATTTTGACACCTCCACTGTGGGGCTCTATAGGGGTCCAGGTATCCTCATGACATGGCACAAGTTGAAGGGTGGGCCTTTCCTCTTTTTGTCCTCTATTGTTCCTTATGCAAGGTGGGAAGCCGATGACATCACAAATCCACATCAGAACAACTCGTTGAATGCCCTGCTCCTTGAAGTTTGCACTTGTGTCAAAATAACCAACACGATTTTGCTCCAAACTTTTTTTTTGATCCTTTAAGTGTGTGTACTTTACAGTATTTATACTTGGAATATCACTTTTCAACAGTAAAAGTTAAAAAATCGCTGGAGGATGTCTTTAAGGTAAGGGTTAAGGTTTGAGAGAGGGTTAAAAAAATATGTTTAAATATAGCACTGAGATCGAACGCGCAAGAGCTGGAGCTTGCAACTTACGCCCAGCCGCCATTCCCATACGCTAGCAAGCCACGAGTATACTTGATGTTAATAGCGCTCACTGTTGCCCCTAGTGGCCGGTATTGACGGTATCTCCCGACGTCCTGGGGACCTGGACAAACGTTGAATATTGCATTGGATTTGGAGTGAAATGGCTGGATATCTACCGAGAGAGAAATGGAACAATTTTGACTCAAACAATACAAAGACAAAGTTAAACAATCAGACACGCATACACACTCACTTTCCTCATCGACCGTAGCAGACTATGTGAATGATGTGTTAGGGGCACAGCACAGAGACACTGAATACATCAGCATTTAACAGGACATCTAGAGACTCTGTGAGAGCTGTTGGGTTTTACAGCTGGCCCCACTGAAGGTAACGACCACAAACACACACACACACACCGACACCGACACACACACCGACACACACACACACACACACACACACACACACACACACACACACACACACACACACACACACACTTCTCCTTCTCCTGTAGGAAACAGCCCCTCCACAGCCATTCATCAGCCATCCTAGGGAGCGGCCAGCGGTTCCACTCACTGGTTTAATTGTTAATGCTAATTGCTATTTATTGGCTCAGATGCAAATGATAGGCCAGCCAAAGTGAAATTTTATGATGAGTGAACTCCCCCTTTCGCACAAATTGAAAAAGTGAAACAAGAGGAAGATGAAATGAGGCGCGTCGGGTCTTAATGGCGCCTTTTTAATGAGGAAGGCAAAATGAAGACTGATTTACACCGGACCCAATCCTCTGTTTTCCCTAGGAGCCCCATTTGGCAGGGTAAAATGGAGCGGTAATTGTTATGGCTCTTCTCCGACGCCAATCGGGGAACCCAAATCTTTCTTTATTGACAGATATGAATGTGTTTATCCGTCAGTCACATGGAACATGTCTCATCAGCTTTATCAAGTTCAACCGCTCGCCTCGACACTTCACACTCACCGCAGGGGGAAGAAGAAGAAGACACTGGGTGTCAGTGGAGCCTCATCTCTTCACTGGACTGAGTTACACAGCTACATAAAGACTAATGGCTGCTTACGGCTGCTTAGCTTTGAGATACGTATGACTGCTATAAGCAGACATAGGCAAACTTAAGTCTGGACTCAGAGTTATGGACAAAGCGGCATTTAAAGGCAATGTTCCCGCAAAGACCGCATTCATGGTAAACGCTGCAGATGTCGGCCCAATTGGGAATTATCTTTAAAAGCTGCTTTGTCGACAACCCGCGCGGTCAGAATCCGCAATAAGCGGATTCAATAACAGACTCACTGCAGAATTAGACGCTCATCCACGTTCTCCAAACATCAGATTTCGAAGTTGCTCCTAACGTCAAATGTCCAAGTGTTTTTGTTGCTCCATGCTGCTCTGTATCGTTCCATTTCTCCAAAACGGCAACTTTTGAAGTTAAGGGTTAAGTTTAGTCACTCATTACGGTAAGGGTTAAGGTTTGGGATAGGGTTAAACCCCCCCCCCCCAAAAAAAACTGTTTCAAACACTCAACCTTCTGACCAAGAGTCGTGGAATTGAAATAGTAATGGGATTAGGCCTATCCACCACCTTTGCCCACAACACCCTCGCAAAACCCAAGCCTACTTAATGGTAATAGCACTCACTGTTGCCCCCCAGTGGCCGGTTTAATAAGCATTTCCCAACGTCCTCAGGACATGGATAGATGTCCAATTTCCACGTCAATCTTGAACGACCTGGCTGTGAATCCCGGCCATAAGCAGACAGGTAAAAATACAAAAGAAGCAGATACAGTGTTTACATACAATAAAGAAAGTAAAGGCCAAATGGAATCTGTAGAATCACTTGTGTGATTCATTGACGGAGATGAAACACACACCTGTAGAGCTCCTTCATCATGATGACTGTGCTCCAGTATTTGTCGGGCACTGAACCTAATTGGGCAGAAACATGCAATTACAGCTCCACCATGGTACATAGGTCAATGTCATTACCAACAGCAAACCTGGTCTAGCAGGGGCATCACAGGATACAGCACATAGGAATGGAAGGCCTTAATAGGTATATGCTGTTGGACCTAATGTGTTCACCTGGTCACTTATAGTCAAATATATAAAATAAAAAAAACAGATTGTTTGGGACTGGAGAAAACTGGGCCTATAGTGAGAGACACCATATTCAGCCAGAACACATCCTGGTTAGGATGTCCATATAACCCACAGCATATGGACATGTGACTCACATTCTAATATACTCTAAAATGTCCAGAAGTATTTGCAAAGTGCATTACTGTAATGTAGGCCCTGGTGTGTGTGTGTGTGTTTTCCACTCTGTAATGACCGGATGGATGCAGGACAGACTCCTACCCATGATGACTCTCTGTCCGTCTTATTTGTTTTCCATCCCTTCATTCCATCCCTCGTTTCTCTTCGTCCGCTCCGTCACTCCCCCTGATTAAACCTCCTGCCTTCCTCTAGGTGGGAGAGCCTCGCCAATTAAAGGCCAATCCAATCGGCTGTCACCGGGAAGGCTGTGATCTGAGGAGTGTTTGTGTGTGTGTGAGTGGGTATATGTCTGTGTGTGTGTGTGCACACATGTGTATATGTGTGTCTGCGTGTGTGTGTGTGTATGCCTGTGTGAGAGTGTGTGTGTGCGCGTGTGAGTGGGTATATGTCTGTGTGAGAGTGTGTGTGTATGTCTATGTGAGTGTGTGTGTGTATGTCTGTGTGAGAGTGTGTGCGTGTATGTCTGTGTGAGAGTGAGTGTGTGTCTGTGTGAGAGTGTGTGTGTGTCTGTGTGAGAGTGTGTCTGTGTGAGAGTGTGTGTGTGTCTGTGCGAGAGTGTGTGTGTGTCTGTGTGAGAGTGTGTGTGTGTGTCTGTGTGAGAGTGTGTGTGTGTGTGTGTGTGAGAGAGTGTGTGTGTCTGTGTGAGAGTGTGTGTGTGTGTGTGTGTGTGTCTGTGTGAGAGTGTGTGTGTGTGTGTGTGTGTGAGAGAGTGTGTGTGTCTGTGTGAGAGTGTGTGTGTGTGTGTGTGTCTGTGTGAGAGTGTGTGTGTGTGTGTGCGTGCCGGTCTGTGTGATCCGGGAGGGTAATGCAGTTAGAGTTATTTCACAGTCCATTAAGGAGCTTATGTTGACCCCGTGACCTCTGAGCCAACAACACTGAATCCATTATCATCACAATGGAAGGCCCAGGCTCCGCTTGACATGACAATGCCACCAGGAAATCCCAAGTTAGCACTTAGGGAGAGCTAGGAGACCGAAAAAAAAACGACCGCTACTTTTCTCACCCTGCGTCTTGGTGGGGATGCTCGGTAAGATTTGGGGGATTAATATTACAGGGGAAGAGTCATTTGTATCATTATCATTCAGCCAGGCCACAGAAGGACAATAGACGTGGGCATGGAAAGAGGGAAAGCTGCTGACGGAGAAGGTTTTTTTGGGGTGGGAGAGAATCTGATTCAATTACGTGGAGAGCAAAAGCTGGTAGCGACTGTACGTGCCTAAGTGTATGAATAGGGGAGCCGTGCGCGTGTGTGTGTGTGTGTGTGTGTGGCTTTGACAGATGAAGTCATCATCCTTTAGGGGAGGAGTTTGTCAACAGAGATGCCCAATAGTTATGGATACTGTCAATAATTATCCCAGGAAATGACAACACGTTGCTGTTGACACACTGATGACCATGTATTAGCTATAACGTTGGAGTGCATTTTTGAAAATGAATGAAACATTTTAATGTTCTATAAACAAAATATTGTAGAAATGGATTTAACATGTGTCTTCTTGTACTTTTTTTTATTACACCATTATTATAATTATCATTATATTCGTCTGAGTATTCGTGCGTTCTTGATATCATTTTCATCAGTATTATCAGCATAGTGTATTGTTATTATTTCTATTCTAATTAGAATACATTTTCCCGTCATAACTATTGTTGTTCATCAATATCAATATCGTTATCAGAAGTAGTAGTACCATTAAACGAATTGTTTTCTTATTATTGCCGTTGTGCTTTTATCGGCATTACTACTTACTGATCTAATTAGCATAGTACATATTTAATTATCAATAGCAATAGTTTCATTTGGTCATTTACCAAATATAAACTACAACATCTACATAATGTCCCTAGCACAATGCGTACAGGGGCTATGCGCACGTGTGTGTGTCCTGTCTGTTGTCTGTATGCACGTGCCTGCTAGTGCGTGTGTGTGTGCGCGCGCTCGCATATGTCCGTGTGTGTGTGCGCTCATGCGTGCGTGCTTGCGTGTGTGTGTGTGCCCAAACCCTTGTCTTAATTACAGTAGTCAGAGTGAATTAAAAGGAAATGAGGTTATGAGAATGACAGGCCAAACTCAAGGACTAATTAACCCACAATCACTAGTCTAAAGGAATCCCAAGTCGTTTAACTTGCTGTTCTTCTCTAGTGTTGTATGTATGCAGTCATTTCTAAAGGCTATCAAACACTTATGAAACGTTCAATGGGTTTTAAATGGTATGCTAAATATGATATTAGATCTAAGAAATAAGGAGAAGTCGTATGTCTCAAAAGTATTCTAGAAACGCTTGCATTAATTAGCATGATTATATTACAAGAAGATTTTGTTGTGTTGATGTTAAATGATCATTTTCAATAGTGAAGCATAAAGGAGAACTAAAAGCCTGTCACATGCACAAATCAAAATATTTTCACTTTCCAATTATTTTGGTTGGAATTATTAGTTCGCGGACATTGAAATGGCAATATCAAAAGTCACTGTTGAAAAACACACAGACAAATCCACTGCTGTTACCTATTATTAAAATAACTAGGGAGACAATTATTAAACTATGAAAATAAATGACTGTAATTATCACGTAGTATTAAAATGGTTTTAAATGAAGTAACTCAATGTTATGAGTAATACTCAGAATGATGACTAAATTATAATAATATACAACAGGAATTCATTGAAATGTACTTCAGCATAAATACATGATAAATACATGATACACACATCGCAATGGCATAATGAAGAAACCGTTAAAAAATATATAATACTTTCATGCTTCCACATTAAATCTGTCTGCAACAATAATGTTTATTTTCAGCTCAGCAACGCAAATCAGAATTGCATTTTAATGCACCCCCGTCTCCGTCATTTCAAATCTGTCCCTCTCCAGTAATTCATTTATTTTTCTTTCTATTCATCTGTCTATTTATCCACTTATTTAGTTAGAAGCAAGGTGGTACCCGTGACCCTCACCTTGGCCTGCTGTCCACACCGCCTGTATGGCTATCGATTGGCAGGCCTGATGGTTGTATACACCGCTAACAAGACAACATGATCTGAGCTGAGGCTGGGTACAGGGCTGGGGTGTAGGGCTGGGATATAGGGCGGGGCTAGGGTCTATAGCCGGGGGTATAGGGCGGAGTTGGGGTATAGAGCTGGGGTATAGGGCTGGGGTATAGGGCGGAGATGGGGTATAGAGCTGGGGTATAGGGCGGGT
Organism: Salvelinus alpinus; assembly: GCF_045679555.1. Lineage (NCBI taxonomy): Eukaryota > Metazoa > Chordata > Actinopteri > Salmoniformes > Salmonidae > Salvelinus > Salvelinus alpinus. The sequence goes on from NC_092094.1 coordinate 75,641,775, forward strand.
TTGGGGTCTAGAGCTGGGGTATAGGGCTGGGGCATAGGGCTGAGGTATAGGGTGGCACTAGGTTATAGAGCTGGGGTATAGGGCTGGGTATAGAGCTGGGGTATAGGGCTTGGGCTGGGGTATAGGGCTGGGGATAGGGTATAGGGCTGGGTATAGGGCTGGGGTATAGGGTGGCGCTAGGGTATAGAGCTGGGGTATAGGGCTTGGGCTGGGGTATAGGGCTGGGGATAGGGTATAGGGCTGGGTATATGGCTGGGGTATAGGGCTGGGACTGGGGTTAGGGCTGAAGCTGGGGTATAGGGCTGGGACTGGGGTTAGGGCTGAAGCTTGGGTATAGGGCTGGGACTGGGATTAGGGCTGAAGCTGGGGTATAGGGCTGGGACTGGGGCTAGGGCTGAAGCTGGGGTATAGGGCTGGGACTGGGGTTAAGGCTAAAGCTGGGGTATAGGGCTGGGACTGGGGTTAGGGCTGAAGCTAGGGTATAGGGCTGGGACTGGGGTTAGGGCTAAAGCTGGGGTATAAGGCTGGGACTGGGGTTAGGGCTAAAGCTGGGGTATAGGGCTGGGACTGGGGCTAGGGCTGAAGCTGGGGTATAGGGCTGGGGCTGGGGCTGAAGCTGGGGTATAGGGCTGGGTATAGGGCTGGGGTATAGGGCTGGGACTGGGTATAGGGCTGGGGTATAGGGCTGGGTATAGGGCTGGGGTATAGGGCTGGGGCTGGGTATAGGGCTGGGGCTGGGTATAGGGCTGGGGTATAGGGCTGGGGCTGGGTATAGGGCTGGGGTATAGGGCTGGGGCTGGGTATAGGGCTGGGGTATAGGGCTGGGGCTGGGGTATAGGGCTGGGGCTGGGTATAGGGCTGGGAGAACGCAGCATCCCCAGACGGAGGCAGTGATCCTGGGCTGGCGTTGTGTCTGTCTCCCCCTCTCGTCCCTGGTGTTTGAGGTGTTGAAATACAGCCGTCTGTCCGTCTGTCTGGCAGGAAGAGTCTGTCTGTGAGAAGTGACTCAGAGCCAGAACACAGGAAGGGCATTCAGGGAGGAAGAAAAAAACATATCCCCTTTCTCTCTCTCTGTCTTTCTCCATTCCTTTCCTTCTTACAGCCAAGACATCAGTTTTACTGTAGGAAGCACCAGAGGAGTTTAAGAGGCACGAGGAAAACAATGAAAAACTTGAATAGACCCCAAACATCACCACCCCTTCGCTTCCCCACCCCAAACGACACTCCAGGCCCCCTCTTCCCCACCCCAAATTACACACCAGCCCCCGCCCTCCCTCCCAGAGAGTCTCTCCATCCTCCCTCCCCTTCACCTCCTTCCCGGAGGTCCACACCTCTCCAGTAGTGGCCCGTAGTGTTTGGGTGGGGAGACAGCGGGAGACAGTGAAATTGATATCCCTGGTCGTCCCTGTCCCAGGCAATATGTTGCCTTTCTGGGACTTATCACAGTGATTGATGGGAGGGGGCCACACCAGCAGGGACCCCTGCCTTAATCAACCACACACACCCTCAACAAATTGGACAGTGGTGGACTAACAAGTCAGATAATGCCGCTCACACACACACACACCCCTCCCTCTGCTGGTAAACACACACACATACACGTGTGCACGCACGCACACACAGTCTAAAAGTTCTCCTTGGAAGACCTCTCAAAGCTGTCTGGCAGAGGAGAAGTAAGGTACAGAATGGAACAAGAGATGGCAGTAAGAGAACAGGATAGATAGGAGGAGGGAGAGGGAGAGAGAGAGAGAGAGAGAAAGGGGTGAAGACACACTTTGGTTTCAATTCAATCAAACCAATACAGGTACGCAATGCAATTCATAATGTATTCATTAGCATAAAGGAACATTTCCTGTAGTCTAATGAAATTGCAGTTTTGGGTACTATAAAATGCAGCCCTTACTGGTAGGCACTTCCACTTCCAGTAAAGTATTTGATTAATTGATTAATTATGCGTTTTATGATTTAGATCACAAAATCTGATTTTGTAATACAAACCTCACATCTTAATGTTGAAAAAGATAGTATACTAGTGTTTGCAAATTTATTAACCATTGAAAACATTCTCATTTGAAAAGAGTTAGATTAGATTCTGAGAAGAGTTGCTATAAATGACTATAAATGACATATTTGAACCCTTGGATGATTATAAATGTTATAAATGATTGGAGTAAAATGTGTGTCTTTATCATTTCATCTTGTAAACATCATAATTTACAGTGACATTAAACAAAAGAACAAAACTTTTCCAGATCTGTATATTTCTAATATTTGATCCAGCAATCTCCCTGACTATAATCTCCATTTCTCAACGTTCATTTATATATTTAAATGCATAATGTAATAATTCACTTACTAATAAGACTGATGAAAAGGAGAGCGTGTGTGTGTGTGTGTGTGTGTTTGTGTTCTCTGTGCCTATATAAGTGCTGTTCCACTATTCTAATGAGTCCTCAACACTCAGCTCTTCAGTATCTGAAATGTGTACAAAGGCGCGGTGTCAGTGACAACAGACAGACAGAGAGACAAAGGCCATACACTCTGCCTTTCCCCCAAACTGTCCTTCACACGCCTCCCTTATTGAATCCCTTTCTACCTCCCTCTCTAACCCGCGCTATTGTCAAATTGTTTCTCAAACGGAACACAATTGAAAGGCAGACAGTTGTTCAATGCCTGCAGCCAGCCCATTGATTACCAATAGGCTGTGTGAGGGAACGGAAAGAGGCTCTATTCTCTGTAAAGGCTTCTATCCCGACAGCACTTTCATTTAAATACTACCACTGTTTTTACCTGCCGCCTAGTACTATTAGCATAACAAGGCAGATCAATGAACTGCAATGAGAAACACACACACACACACACATGCTTGCTATTCAAGATTTTATCTCGACACAGCAGAGCATCTGTCTTTGTGTGTGTGTGTGTGTGTGCTTCCTCTCATCTTTTAGAGATGTTTTAGAAGGACTTCATCACTGTGGATACCATTATTGAGGCTGGGCCCTGTTCAAATACCATACTAATGTTTCCTTGTTTCCTTCCTTCCTTTGTATACAAGGCCCACCTCCCGTGTAAAGGGGTCCAGGATTGGGTGATGGGAGGATGAGGAAGAGGAGGAATAAAGGAGGATGACAGCATACCGTTCTCCTTCTCTGTCCGTTTCTCCTTGGTGGCTCTTCCAGCAGTAAATACATTAGAACAAGGGTGAGGGTGTGTGTGTGTGTGTGTGTGTGTGTGTGTGTTTGAGTGTGTGTGTCTGTGTGTCGGCATGGGAAACTTACGTGTCTGATGCACATACCTGCTGATAAAGGCCTGCTGGGTGTGTGTGTATATGTTTGTGTGAGGACCCCCCTGCTCGCACTGTGTGACAGTAGGAACCTGTGTGTTCCTGTATGTGTGTGTGTTCGTGTGTGACACTATCAGAGGGAGCGTGTGGTGGTAGATTGATGTGTACCTCCGGCTCGGCCTTTTCTGTGGAGAATGGCTCCTCTAGCTAGTGATGCTACATCTATCCTGGGGCCTCCCAACACAGCGCCCAACCAGCGTTTGATCACTCTTTATTTGGCACTGAGCGTGTGTGTGTGTGTGTGTGTGGGTCCCACACTCGGAAGGCTCCACTGCGGCCATTAATATTATATATAGATACCCTTGTCAGGGATTTACATCACTGATCCCAAATCCTGGGAAGAGGGAGGCGAGGGGGGACAGGGGTGAGGAGAGGAGGGGTTGGAGGGGAGAGGAGGAGTCAGGGGGGTTGGTGTTGGGGATATCTGATTGATAGTGTTGAAAGTTGGAGACTTGGGGAGGGAGAGAAAAAGAGGAGAGAGAACAGAGGGTTGGATGAATCACCATGTTCCTGTCTTGATACACCAGCGTACCTTTGTTGAGCGGCTGACAGTGTTTTTCACTTCTGTTTGATTTACTGACAGTCGTTATTGTTGGTATGTTTCTAATTTGTGTTATAGGACCTTCTTCTGATTTGTCATCTGTTGGTGTAGAATCGTTCTGAAAATGTGCCTTTGACATCCATGAATGATTTCTATTTCAGACGGGCAAGGACATCTCTAGATAGAATTCAACCCACTATCAACACGGAGAGACAATCTGATTACCCAACTGTTTATGGCGAACAGACGGACAAACATTTTATTCAATCTAACTGAGAAAAGACGAAAGAAAACACAAGATAGACTGATGATTAATAGAGTTATTTTGACTAAAAACGGCACACAACAAAAATCCAAACACCGAAGTGTGAGAAGCTTTAGCTAGCTAAAGAGAGAGAGAATTCAGCTTTGGCCTTTCTAGTCCTTCCATAAGAAACGGAGGAGAAGAGCTGTGACACTTGGATTTCCCAAGCAGTCTCCATATTCCCAGGAATGCCTTATCCTGATGGAACGATGACAGGAAATCAATAGTTCATGTACCTAATGAAGTAATGAGAGTCTGAGTGTGTGTGTGTGTGTGTTTATGGTTGTGTGTTTGTGTGTTTCCCATCCCTGAGCAATCACACACAGCTTAAGCCAGGTCCCTTGGGCCGGGAGCCGCTTTAACTAACAACTTCATTACCATCTCACACACACACGCACACGCACACACACACAGAGACATACACACGCAAATACAAATACACACCGTACCCAGACAGCCTTAGTTGTATACAGACCAAGACTGTGTGTGTGTGCGTGCGTGTGGCTATGCTATAGCCTTCTCCCCATTCTGCCCAGACGGTCTGTGCAGAGTATTCCCGGATCTCTTCCGTCTCTCCAAACTTCCCCTCGGTGTGTTTCCAGGTCCTGCCAAGTTATTCTGAGGCTGTGAAAACATTCCCAGTCCTGAGCCCAGTTCTGGGAACCCCAGGCCTGGCAGACACCGCAGAGCTTCAATCATCCAATTAGATCGTCAAGGGGGATCTCTCCTCGCCACCGTCAGCCAATCACCTTGTCCAAATCACACATACACACTCTCTCTCGCCCCTGTCCATTAAAGATGGCTGGGGCCGGAGTGGGACGGGCTGATCAAGAAACATGATGTCCCTAATAACAGTCTAATAACAGTGTGAAGGAAAGGAATTTGGACAAAACGACATGGCGCATGGCAGAGCCTGTTTACTGGTGGGTAATTAATTCTCCACATATGCTGGGAACATCTGTCGCTATGACCTGCCGGGGAGGAGAGGACACGCTGCTGCGCTGCTTCTACCAGTCTCATTAGCGCACACACACTCACGCGCATGCGGGCGCACACGTGCAAACACACACGCACACATGCATGCAACTACACACACAGGCGCGCACACATGCAAGTGCACATACACAGGCACACGCACACACAATGGACACACGGACATTCACACATGCACAGCCTCTTAGATCTGTGATTAGTAAAGATACACAGATCATCTACTCCGCCCTGCCTATCCCTGTTATCTTTGACATCTCCTCCATCCTGTCCTCTCATCATGCCGCTCCTTGTGGATCCTCCTCCTCCAGGAAAGGAGTGTGCGTGCGTATGTGTGTGTGTGTGTGTGTGTGTGTGCGTGCGTGCGTGCGTGTGTGTGTGTGTGTGTGTGTGTGCGTGTGCGTGTGCGTGTGGCAGCTGAAAGCAGAGGTATGTGATGACAGTATTTTCCTGAGTGATGTATGAGACACTGAGGCAATTCAACAAGATGTGGTTGCTACAAAAGAGCCAAGAAGAGGAATATTACTGGTAGAATTAGCAGTGTTACATGTAGTTGTCACAGTACTGTTTTAAAAAGCCAAACCGTGGGAGCTTCAGAAAACTTGGATGCTGGTACCTCTGGACACAGAGAGGCAAGATGTTGTTGACTCTGGAAATTGTAGCATTTGTTTTGGACATCCAGACTGCTGGTGTGTGTGTGTGTGTGTGTGTGTGTGTGTGTGTGTGTGTGTGTGTGTGTGTGTGTGTGTGTGTGTGTGTGTGTGTGTAAGACAGAGAAAGTAGTGGTTGACCCCTAGACAGTGTGTGTTGTCTTTGACATCTTGACTTGTGTTCAGACCAATAAATGTGTGTATCAGGAGGAAACCAGGGGTCAGCACAAACACTGATTAGATAAGCTGCTACTGCGCTGCGGTTTGTGTGCGTGGAAGACAGAAAGAGAAAGACAGGGTATAAAAGATGAGAGTGAGGGAGAAGATATGGGAAGAAAGGAGGTAAAGAGAGAGGAGAGGAATTTTGGGAGTTGGAGAGTGAAATCGGGGCTGAGAGGTAGAGGAAGGGGGCATCGCCTTCTTGTGCGTATGTGTGTGTAAATGTGTGTGTGTGTGTGTGTGTGTGTGTGTGTTCTGGCCGCAGGGCAGTAGGCAGGCAGTAAAAGGACAGTGGAGATCAGTGGTGAAGGTGAGGTGTCACACACAATACCGTCACACACACTGACAACTGATGGACCGTTATCAGACCCATTGGCCACTAGGGACTACCTCGGACAGCCTCTCAGTGTGTGTGTGTGTGTGTGTGTGTGTGTGTGTGTGTGTGTGTGTGTGTGTGTGTGTGTGCGCGCTCAGCCAGGTGGCTCAAGATCCACTTCGAAATCTGACATTGGGAGATGCCTTCAAAACCGGATACTGAGGGCAACAGTGAGCGTTATTACCATTAAGTAGGTTTTGGTTTTGCGAGGGCGTTGTGATTGGGCGCGGGGGATGTGCGTAAGCAGCGAGCACCGGCCCCCGAGGGTCGTATGTTCAATCCCAGCGATAGGCAATCACCTGATTTATTTACCCTCTCCCAAACGTTAAACCTTATCTTAACATTCAGAATGAATGCCTAAACTTAACCAGCCATGAGGCACCGGCAACAGCAGCGGAGCAACCCAGCGTCCAAAACACCTCTAAATTTGATGTTTGGAGCAACTTCAAAATTTGACGTTTGGAGAAATGTGGACAGAAGTCAAATCGGTCAAACCGTGAGAGCTATCATTTCTTTTTTGACCCTTATTTGACCAGCTAAGTTGACTGAGAACACATTGTCATTGACAGCGGCAGCCTGGGGAATAGTTAGTGGGGAGAGGAGGGCGGTGCTGTAGTGTGTCTGTGTGCTATATCGCTTTGGTTGGACTCAATGAAACCTGCCTGTGTAAATAATCGAAACGTCCCTGTTGTTGAACTACTTTCGTCCCAGATCTATTCAGAAAACAAACGTGCTTATTTCTTCATCTGACTGGCACACAACTAACGATCCAACACATTCATGTGGCGGACATGATTGGCTTTGCATGTTGAGTAACCAAAGACCTGAAGGTTTGCATTAGTTCCCCAAGCGTATCCTGAATCGTATCTTGGCACTGACGGAAACATGGATTACCACTGATAACACTGCTACTCCTACTGCTCTCTCCTCGTCTGCCCACGTGTTCTCGCACACCCCGAGAGCTTCTGGTCAGCGGGGTGGTGGCACTGGGATCCTCATCTCTCCCAAGTGGACATTCTCTCTTTCTCCCCTGACCCATCTGTCTATCGCCTCCTTTGAATTCCATGCTGTCACAGTTACCAGCCCTTTCAAGCTTAACATCCTTATCATTTATCGCCCTCCAGGTTCCCTTGGAGAGTTCATCAATGAGCTTGACGCCCTGATAAGTTCCTTTCCTGAGGATGGCTCACCTCTCACAGTTCTGGGTGACTTTAACCTCCCCACGTCTACCTTTGACTCATTCCTCTCTGCCTCCTTCTTTCCACTCCTCTCCTCTTTTGACCTCACCCTCTCACCTTCCCCCCCTACTCACAAGGCAGGCAATACGCTTGACCTCATCTTTACTAGATGCTGTTCTTCCACTAATCTCATTGCAACTCCCCTCCAAGTCTCCGACCACTACCTTGTATCCTTTTCCCTCTCGCTCTCATCCAACACTTCCCACACTGCCCCTACTCGGATGGTATCGCGCCGTCCCAACCTTCGCTCTCTCTCCCCCGCTACTCTCTCCTCTTCCATACTATCATCTCTTCCCTCTGCTCAAACCTTCTCCAACCTATCTCCTGATTCTGCCACCTCAACCCTCCTCTCCTCCCTTTCTGCATCCTTTGACTCTCTATGTCCCCTATCCTCCAGGCCGGCTCGGTCCTCCCCTCCTGCTCCGTGGCTCGACGACTCATTGCGAGCTCACAGAACAGGGCTCCGGGCAGCCGAGCGGAAATGGAGGAAAACTCGCCTCCCTGCGGACCTGGCATCCTTTCACTCCCTCCTCTCTACATTCTCCTCTTCTGTCTCTGCTGCTAAAGCCAATTTCTACCACTCTAAATTCCAAGCATCTGCCTCTAACCCTAGGAAGCTCTTTGCCACCTTCTCCTCCCTCCTGAATCCTCCTCCCCCCTCCTCCCTCTCTGCTGATGACTTCGTCAACCATTTTGAAAAGAAGGTCGACGACATCCGATCCTCGTTTGCTAAGTCAAACGACACCGCTGGTTCTGCTCACACTGCCCTACCCTGTGCTTTGACCTCTTTCTCCCCTCTCTCTCCAGATGAAATCTCGCGTCTTGTGACGGCCGGCCGCCCAACAACCTGCCCGCTTGACCCTATCCCCTCCTCTCTTCTCCAGACCATTTCCGGAGACCTTCTCCCTTACCTCACCTCGCTCATCAACTCATCCTTGACCGCTGGCTACGTCCCTTCCGTCTTCAAGAGAGCGAGAGTTGCACCCCTTCTGAAAAAACCTACACTCGATCCCTCCGATGTCAACAACTACAGACCAGTATCCCTTCTTTCTTTTCTCTCCAAAACTCTTGAACGTGCCGTCCTTGGCCAGCTCTCCTGCTATCTCTCTCAGAATGACCTTCTTGATCCAAATCAGTCAGGTTTCAAGACTAGTCATTCAACTGAGACTGCTCTTCTCTGTGTCACGGAGGCGCTCCGCACTGCTAAAGCTAACTCTCTCTCCTCTGCTCTCATCCTTCTAGACCTATCGGCTGCCTTTGATACTGTGAACCATCAGATCCTCCTCTCCACCCTCTCCGAGCTGGGCATCTCCGGCGCGGCCCACGCTTGGATTGCGTCCTACCTGACAGGTCGCTCCTACCAGGTGGCGTGGCGAGAATCTGTCTCCGCACCACGTGCTCTCACCACTGGTGTCCCCCAGGGCTCTGTTCTAGGCCCTCTCCTATTCTCGCTATACACCAAGTCACTTGGCTCTGTCATATCCTCACATGGTCTCTCCTATCATTGCTATGCAGACGACACACAATTAATCTTCTCCTTTCCCCCCTCTGATAACCAGGTGGTGAATCGCATCTCTGCATGTCTGGCAGACATATCAGTGTGGATGACGGATCACCACCTCAAGCTGAACCTCGGCAAGACGGAGCTGCTCTTCCTCCCGGGGAAGGACTGCCCGTTCCATGATCTCGCCATCACGGTTGACAACTCCATTGTGTCCTCCTCCCAGAGTGCTAAGAACCTTGGCGTGATCCTGGACAACACCCTGTCGTTCTCAACTAACATCAAGGCGGTGACCCGTTCCTGTAGGTTCATGCTCTACAACATTCGCAGAGTACGACCCTGCCTCACGCAGGAAGCGGCGCAGGTCCTAATCCAGGCACTTGTCATCTCCCGTCTGGATTACTGCAACTCGCTGTTGGCTGGGCTCCCTGCCTGTGCCATTAAACCCCTACAACTCATCCAGAACGCCGCAGCCCGTCTGGTGTTCAACTTTCCCAAGTTCTCTCACGTCACCCCGCTCCTCCGCTCTCTCCACTGGCTTCCAGTTGAAGCTCGCATCCGCTACAAGACCTTGGTGCTTGCCTACGGAGCTGTGAGGGGAACGGCACCTCCGTACCTTCAGGCTCTGATCAGGCCCTACACCCAAACAAGGGCACTGCGTTCATCCACCTCTGGCCTGCTCGCCTCCCTACCTCTGAGGAAGTACAGTTCCCGCTCAGCCCAGTCAAAACTGTTCGCTGCTCTGGCACCCCAATGGTGGAACAAACTCCCTCACGACGCCAGGTCAGCGGAGTCAATCACCACCTTCCGGAGACACCTGAAACCCCACCTCTTTAAGGAATACCTAGGATAGGATAAAGTAATCCTTCTAATCCCCCCCCCTTAAAAGAGTTAGATGCACTATTGTAAAGTGGTTGTTCCACTGGATATCATAAGGTGAATGCACCAATTTGTAAGTCGCTCTGGATAAGAGCGTCTGCTAAATGACTTAAATGTAAATGTAAATGTATACCTTGGTTTTTAGCTCAATGGCCTCGTGGTGCTCAGACTACCTACAAACCCAGTGTTTCACACAAATTCAAAGATGGAAGTACAAAACTTTTGCGGCAAAGTACAGTGAAATGCAGTGGCTCGCTAAAAGAGCCACAACAGCAGAAAAACCATACAGGATGATCTTCATTAACCTCCACTATGCCACAATTCCCTCTGGTGCTGCCTAGAGAGACAAAGACAAACTCTCCCCCATGTGTCCTGTGCCTCACCCCCTTCCCCCCTCGCCCGCTCACCCCTCTCCCCAACACGCACTCCTCCTTGTGATCGACTTCTCTCCCCGCCCCCAACCAACCAGCCACCACCACCCCTGTTCCCAACAATGACAAAACTCTGA
>NC_092094.1:75654823-75779823 GCF_045679555.1 Salvelinus alpinus
TGGCTGCTACTGATCTAGACAGTACAGTAGCACAGTTAACTCTACATGGCTGCTACTGATCTAGACAGTACAGTAGCACAGTTAACTCTACATGGCTGCTACTGATCTAGACAGCACAGTAGCACAGTTAACTATACATGGCTGCTACTGATCTAGACAGTACAGTAGCACAGTTAACTCTACATGGCTGCTACTGATCTAGACAGCACAGTAGCACAGTTAACTCTACATGGCTGCTACTGATCTAGAGAGCACAGTAGCACAGTTAACTCTACATGGCTGCTACTGATCTAGACAGTACAGTAGCACAGTTAACTCTACATGGCTGCTACTGATCTAGACAGTACAGTAGCACAGTTAACTCTACATGGCTGCTACTGATCTAGACAGTACAGTAGCACAGTTAACTCTACATGGCTGCTACTGATCTAGAGAGTACAGTAGCACAGTTAACTCTACATGGCTGCTACTGATCTAGAGAGTACAGTAGCACAGTTAACTCTACATGGCTGCTACTGATCTAGAGAGTACAGTAGCACAGTTAACTCTACATGGCTGCTACTGATCTAGAGAGTACAGTAGCACAGTTAACTCTACATGGCTGCTACTGATCTAGAGAGTACAGTAGCACAGTTAACTCTACATGGCTGCTACTGATCTAGACAGTACAGTAGCACAGTTAACTCTACATGGCTGCTACTGATCTAGACAGTACAGTAGCACAGTTAACTCTACATGGCTGCTACTGATCTAGACAGTACAGTAGCACAGTTAACTCTACATGGCTGCTACTGATCTAGACAGTACAGTAGCACAGTTAACTCTACATGGCTGCTACTGATCTAGACAGTACAGTAGCACAGTTAACTCTACATGGCTGCTACTGATCTAGACAGTACATTAGCACAGTTAACTCTACATGGCTGCTACTGATCTAGACAGTACAGTAGCACAGTTAACTCTACATGGCTGCTACTGATCTAGACAGTACAGTAGCACAGTTAACTCTACATGGCTGCTACTGATCTAGACAGTACAGTAGCACAGTTAACGCTACATGGCTGCTACTGATCTAGAGAGTACAGTAGAACAGTTAACTATACATGGCTGCTACTGATCTAGAGAGTACAGTAGAACAGTTAACTATACATGGCTGCTACTGATCTAGACAGTACACTGGCACAGTTAACTCTACATGGCTGCTACTGATCTAGACAGTACACTGGCACAGTTAACTCTACATGGCTGCTACTGATCTAGACAGTACACTGGCACAGTTAACTCTACATGGCTGCTACTGATCTAGACAGTACAGTAGCACAGTTAACTCTACATGGCTGCTACTGATCTAGACAGTACAGTAGCACAGTTAACTCTACATGGCTGCTACTGATCTAGACAGTACAGTAGCACAGTTAACTCTACATGGCTGCTACTGATCTAGACAGTACAGTAGCACAGTTAACTCTACATGGATGCTACTGATCTAGACAGTACAGTAGCACAGTTAACTCTACATGGCTGCTACTGATCTAGACAGTACAGTAGCACAGTTAACTCTACATGGCTGCTACTGATCTAGACAGTACAGTAGCACAGTTAACTCTACATGGCTGCTACTGATCTAGACAGTACAGTAGCACAGTTAACTCTACATGGCTGCTACTGATCTAGACAGTACAGTAGCACAGTTAACTCTACATGGCTGCTACTGATCTAGACAGTACACTGGCACAGTTAACTCTACATGGCTGCTACTGATCTAGACAGTACACTGGCACAGTTAACTCTACATGGCTGCTACTGATCTAGACAGTACAGTAGCACAGTTAACTCTACATGGCTGCTACTGATCTAGACAGTACAGTAGCACATTTAACTCTACATGGCTGCTACTGATCTAGAGAGTACAGTAGCACAGTTAACTCTACATGGCTGCTACTGATCTAGACAGTACAGTAGCACAGTTAACTCTACATGGCTGCTACTGATCTAGACAGTACAGTAGCACAGTTAACTCTACATGGCTGCTACTGATCTAGACAGTACAGTAGCACAGTTAACTCTACATGGCTGCTACTGATCTAGACAGTACAGTAGCACAGTTAACTCTACATGGCTGCTACTGATCTAGACAGTACAGTAGCACAGTTAACTCTACATGACTGCTACTGATCTAGACAGTACAGTAGCACAGTTAACTCTACATGGCTGCTACTGATCTAGAGAGTACAGTAGCACAGTTAACTCTACATGGCTGCTACTGATCTAGACAGTACAGTAGCACAGTTAACTCTACATGGCTGCTACTGATCTAGACAGTACAGTAGCACAGTTAACTCTACATGGCTGCTACTGATCTAGAGAGTACAGTAGCACAGTTAACTCTACATGGCTGCTACTGATCTAGAGAGTACAGTAGCACAGTTAACTCTACATGGCTGCTACTGATCTAGAGAGTACAGTAGCACAGTTAACTCTACATGGCTGCTACTGATCTAGACAGTCCAGTAGCACAGTTAACTCTACATGGCTGCTACTGATCTAGACAGTACAGTAGCACAGTTAACTCTACATGGCTGCTACTGATCTAGACAGTACAGTAGCACAGTTAACTCTACATGGCTGCTACTGATCTAGACAGTACAGTAGCACAGTTAACTCTACATGGCTGCTACTGATCTAGACAGTACAGTAGCACATTTAACTCTACATGGCTGCTACTGATCTAGACAGTACAGTAGCACAGTTAACTCTACATGGCTGCTACTGATCTAGACAGTACAGTAGCACAGTTAACTCTACATGGCTGCTACTGATCTAGACAGTACAGTAGCACAGTTAACTCTACATGGCTGCTACTGATCTAGACAGTACAGTAGCACAGTTAACTCTACATGGCTGCTACTGATCTAGACAGTACAGTAGCACAGTTAACTCTACATGGCTGCTACTGATCTAGACAGTACAGTAGCACAGTTAACTCTACATGGCTGCTACTGATCTAGACAGTACAGTAGCACAGTTAACTCTACATGGCTGCTACTGATCTAGAGAGTACAGTAGCACATTTAACTATACATGGCTGCTACTGATCTAGACAGTACAGTAGCACAGTTAACTCTACATGGCTGCTACTGATCTAGACAGTACAGTAGCACAGTTAACTCTACATGGCTGCTACTGATCTAGAGAGTACAGTAGCACAGTTAACTCTACATGGCTGCTACTGATCTAGAGAGTACAGTAGCACAGTTAACGCTACATGGCTGCTACTGATCTAGAGAGTACAGTAGCACAGTTAACTCTACATGGCTGCTACTGATCTAGACAGTCCAGTAGCACAGTTAACTCTACATGGCTGCCACTGATCTAGACAGTACAGTAGCACAGTTAACTCTACATGGCTGCTACTGATCTAGACAGTACAGTAGCACAGTTAACTCTACATGGCTGCTACTGATCTAGACAGTACAGTAGCACAGTTAACTCTACATGGCTGCTACTGATCTAGACAGTACAGTAGCACAGTTAACTCTACATGGCTGCTACTGATCTAGACAGTACAGTAGCACAGTTAACTCTACATGGCTGCTACTGATCTAGACAGTACAGTAGCACAGTTAACTCTACATGGCTGCTACTGATCTGGACAGTACAGTAGCACAGTTAACTCTACATGGCTGCTACTGATCTAGACAGTACAGTAGCACAGTTAACTCTACATGGCTGCTACTGATCTAGACAGTACAGTAGCACAGTTAACTCTACATGGCTGCTACTGATCTGGACAGTACAGTAGCACAGTTAACTCTACATGGCTGCTACTGATCTAGACAGTACAGTAGCACAGTTAACTCTACATGGCTGCTACTGATCTAGACAGTACAGTAGCACAGTTAACTCTACATGGCTGCTACTGATCTAGACAGCACAGTAGCACAGTTAACTATACATGGCTGCTACTGATCTAGACAGTACAGTAGCACAGTTAACTCTACATGGCTGCTACTGATCTAGACAGCACAGTAGCACAGTTAACTCTACATGGCTGCTACTGATCTAGAGAGCACAGTAGCACAGTTAACTCTACATGGCTGCTACTGATCTAGACAGTACAGTAGCACAGTTAACTCTACATGGCTGCTACTGATCTAGACAGTACAGTAGCACAGTTAACTCTACATGGCTGCTACTGATCTAGACAGTACAGTAGCACAGTTAACTCTACATGGCTGCTACTGATCTAGAGAGTACAGTAGCACAGTTAACTCTACATGGCTGCTACTGATCTAGAGAGTACAGTAGCACAGTTAACTCTACATGGCTGCTACTGATCTAGAGAGTACAGTAGCACAGTTAACTCTACATGGCTGCTACTGATCTAGAGAGTACAGTAGCACAGTTAACTCTACATGGCTGCTACTGATCTAGAGAGTACAGTAGCACAGTTAACTCTACATGGCTGCTACTGATCTAGACAGTACAGTAGCACAGTTAACTCTACATGGCTGCTACTGATCTAGACAGTACAGTAGCACAGTTAACTCTACATGGCTGCTACTGATCTAGACAGTACAGTAGCACAGTTAACTCTACATGGCTGCTACTGATCTAGACAGTACAGTAGCACAGTTAACTCTACATGGCTGCTACTGATCTAGACAGTACAGTAGCACAGTTAACTCTACATGGCTGCTACTGATCTAGACAGTACATTAGCACAGTTAACTCTACATGGCTGCTACTGATCTAGACAGTACAGTAGCACAGTTAACTCTACATGGCTGCTACTGATCTAGACAGTACAGTAGCACAGTTAACTCTACATGGCTGCTACTGATCTAGACAGTACAGTAGCACAGTTAACGCTACATGGCTGCTACTGATCTAGAGAGTACAGTAGAACAGTTAACTATACATGGCTGCTACTGATCTAGAGAGTACAGTAGAACAGTTAACTATACATGGCTGCTACTGATCTAGACAGTACACTGGCACAGTTAACTCTACATGGCTGCTACTGATCTAGACAGTACACTGGCACAGTTAACTCTACATGGCTGCTACTGATCTAGACAGTACACTGGCACAGTTAACTCTACATGGCTGCTACTGATCTAGACAGTACAGTAGCACAGTTAACTCTACATGGCTGCTACTGATCTAGACAGTACAGTAGCACAGTTAACTCTACATGGCTGCTACTGATCTAGACAGTACAGTAGCACAGTTAACTCTACATGGCTGCTACTGATCTAGACAGTACAGTAGCACAGTTAACTCTACATGGATGCTACTGATCTAGACAGTACAGTAGCACAGTTAACTCTACATGGCTGCTACTGATCTAGACAGTACAGTAGCACAGTTAACTCTACATGGCTGCTACTGATCTAGACAGTACAGTAGCACAGTTAACTCTACATGGCTGCTACTGATCTAGACAGTACACTGGCACAGTTAACTCTACATGGCTGCTACTGATCTAGACAGTACACTGGCACAGTTAACTCTACATGGCTGCTACTGATCTAGACAGTACAGTAGCACAGTTAACTCTACATGGCTGCTACTGATCTAGACAGTACAGTAGCACATTTAACTCTACATGGCTGCTACTGATCTAGAGAGTACAGTAGCACAGTTAACTCTACATGGCTGCTACTGATCTAGACAGTACAGTAGCACAGTTAACTCTACATGGCTGCTACTGATCTAGACAGTACAGTAGCACAGTTAACTCTACATGGCTGCTACTGATCTAGACAGTACAGTAGCACAGTTAACTCTACATGGCTGCTACTGATCTAGACAGTACAGTAGCACAGTTAACTCTACATGGCTGCTACTGATCTAGACAGTACAGTAGCACAGTTAACTCTACATGACTGCTACTGATCTAGACAGTACAGTAGCACAGTTAACTCTACATGGCTGCTACTGATCTAGAGAGTACAGTAGCACAGTTAACTCTACATGGCTGCTACTGATCTAGACAGTACAGTAGCACAGTTAACTCTACATGGCTGCTACTGATCTAGACAGTACAGTAGCACAGTTAACTCTACATGGCTGCTACTGATCTAGAGAGTACAGTAGCACAGTTAACTCTACATGGCTGCTACTGATCTAGAGAGTACAGTAGCACAGTTAACTCTACATGGCTGCTACTGATCTAGACAGTACAGTAGCACAGTTAACTCTACATGGCTGCTACTGATCTAGACAGTCCAGTAGCACAGTTAACTCTACATGGCTGCTACTGATCTAGACAGTACAGTAGCACAGTTAACTCTACATGGCTGCTACTGATCTAGACAGTACAGTAGCACAGTTAACTCTACATGGCTGCTACTGATCTAGACAGTACAGTAGCACAGTTAACTCTACATGGCTGCTACTGATCTAGACAGTACAGTAGCACATTTAACTCTACATGGCTGCTACTGATCTAGACAGTACAGTAGCACAGTTAACTCTACATGGCTGCTACTGATCTAGACAGTACAGTAGCACAGTTAACTCTACATGGCTGCTACTGATCTAGACAGTACAGTAGCACAGTTAACTCTACATGGCTGCTACTGATCTAGACAGTACAGTAGCACAGTTAACTCTACATGGCTGCTACTGATCTAGACAGTACAGTAGCACAGTTAACTCTACATGGCTGCTACTGATCTAGACAGTACAGTAGCACAGTTAACTCTACATGGCTGCTACTGATCTAGACAGTACAGTAGCACAGTTAACTCTACATGGCTGCTACTGATCTAGAGAGTACAGTAGCACATTTAACTATACATGGCTGCTACTGATCTAGACAGTACAGTAGCACAGTTAACTCTACATGGCTGCTACTGATCTAGACAGTACAGTAGCACAGTTAACTCTACATGGCTGCTACTGATCTAGAGAGTACAGTAGCACAGTTAACTCTACATGGCTGCTACTGATCTAGAGAGTACAGTAGCACAGTTAACGCTACATGGCTGCTACTGATCTAGAGAGTACAGTAGCACAGTTAACTCTACATGGCTGCTACTGATCTAGACAGTCCAGTAGCACAGTTAACTCTACATGGCTGCCACTGATCTAGACAGTACAGTAGCACAGTTAACTCTACATGGCTGCTACTGATCTAGACAGTACAGTAGCACAGTTAACTCTACATGGCTGCTACTGATCTAGACAGTACAGTAGCACAGTTAACTCTACATGGCTGCTACTGATCTAGACAGTACAGTAGCACAGTTAACTCTACATGGCTGCTACTGATCTAGACAGTACAGTAGCACAGTTAACTCTACATGGCTGCTACTGATCTAGACAGTACAGTAGCACAGTTAACTCTACATGGCTGCTACTGATCTAGACAGTACAGTAGCACAGTTAACTCTACATGGCTGCTACTTATCTAGACAGCACAGTAGCACAGTTAACCTCTTGACACTACAGGGGGTGCTGTTTCAACTTGGACATTTATCGTTCCCAAATTAAACTGCCTCGTACTCAATTCTTGCTCGTACAATATGCATATTATTATTACTATTGGATAGAAAACAATCTCTAGTTTCTAAAACCGTTTGAATTATGTCTGTGGGTGAACCAGAACTCTTTCTGCAGCGAAATCCATGACAGGAACTGCGAAGGTCTGAAAACGAGGCTCTGTTCTCAGATCAGTTTAAAGCTCTGTATGTATCCTATGGGTCGACATGAACTGCACCCGCCTTCCCCTGGATGTCAGTAACCAATGAGAAGTGGAATGGAGTGTCTACGTAGTTCTCAGAGCTTATAAAAGGCCAAGGAACGAAGGGAGCTCTCTTTTCGTCGTTCGTCATTGCGCAAAGCAAGACCTCAGAATGGCATTTTGAAACGCTCAGTTATCGGCTTTAGCTATATTCGTCTGTAATTTAATTCGATATAGGTGTTAGAAACATCATAACGAAGTTATTTTAAACCGAGTTATATCAGTTTATGCGAGTATATTGCTATTTTCGGAATTTCCTTAGTATTGCGTTTTGGGGATTTGGGCATGTTGTGGCCACATAGCTATTGTTAGCTGCTAATTCCGAAGTTGAAGACGACGTTTTACAACCAAGCAACGATTCTTTTGGACAAAGGACACCTTGCCCAAGATTCTGATGGAAGCTCGTCCAAAAGTAAGAGCTATTTATGATGTTATTCCGTATTTATGTGGAAAAATGTAAACGGATTTGTCCGCCATTATTGCGGCACTAGTCTGGCTGTAACGCACACTGTATGTCTAGTAACGTTAATTTTAAAAATCTAACTCAGCGGTTGCATTAATAACTAATGCATCTTTCATTTGCTGTCCAACCTGTATTTTTTAGTCAATCTAATCGATAAATAATCGTAAACTTAGGTGCCTTTCCAAGATGGCGCCGGCCAGAATGCATGACCTGTTGCCACTGATCACATTGTATAACCACGATTTGTGCTGCTAAATATGCACATTTTCGAACAAAACCTATATGCATTGTGTAATATGATGTTACAGGACTGTCATCTGACGAAGTATATCAAGGTTAGTCAAAAATTATATATCTTTTGCTGTATTGTTACGATCGCTAACCTGTGCTGCTGGTAAATTGCTTGTGTTTCTGGCTATTGTGCTAAGCTAATATAATGCTATATTGTGTTTTCGCTGTAAAACACTTAAAAAATCTGACATATTGGCTGGATTCACAAGATGTTGGGCTTTCATTTGCTGTACGCTGTGTATTTTTCAGAAATGTTTTAAGATGAGTAATTAGGTATTTGACGTTGGTCTCTGTAATTATTCTGGCAGCTTCGGCACTATTTCAGATTGCAGCTGCAATGTAGAACTGTGATTTATACCTGAAATATGCACATTTTTCTAAAAAAACATATGCTATACAATAAATATGTTATCAGACTGTCATCTTATGAAGTTGTTTCTTGGATAGTGGCTATTTATATCTTTATTTGGTCGAATTAGTGATGGCTACTGATGGAGTAAAAAACTGGTGGAGTAAAAAAAGTGGTGTCTTTTGCTAACGTGGTTAGCTAATAGATTTACATATTGTGTCTTCCCTGTAAAACATTTTAAAAATCAGAAATGATGGCTGGATTCACAAGATGTGTATCTTTCATCTGGTGTCTTGGACTTGTGATTTAATGATATTTAGATGCTAGTATTTACTTGTGACGCTATGCTAGGCTATGCTAGTCAGCTTTTTTACTGTGGGGGGTGCTCCCGGATCCGGGTTTGGGAGGAATTAGAGGTTAACTCTTTTCTGGACAACAATACTACAACATGGGCTTGACAGTAATACACTATCACATGTATTCTACATGGGTGATATTGTGATGGGACGTCAACAATTGACACTTAATGTTGTAACATTTTGAAAAGCTATTTAATCTGTCAATAACCATCTGAGGTGCAGACTGCAAAAGCTTTTTATTTTAACAACCAAACCTTTATAAAGTAAATAGCTACATATATTCTGTATTTTAGGTACATACAATAGATGAATGTGTCCAACCACCCCTGGTGACTGGGACAAATGAACATCACTGCAGGACTTACTGAGAGACAGAGGAAATGAACATCACTGCAGGACTTACTGAGAGACAGAGGAAATGAGCATCACTGCAGGACTTACTGAGATACAGAGGAAATGAACATCACTGCAGGACTTACTGAGATACAGAGGAAATGAACATCACTGCAGGACTTACTGAGAGACAGAGGAAATGAGCATCACTGCAGGACTTACTGAGAGACAGAGGAAATGAGCATCACTGCAGGACTTACTGAGAGACAGAGGACATGAACATCACTGCAGGACTTACTGAGAGACAGAGGAAATGACCATCACTGCAGGACTTACTGAGATACAGAGGAAATGAACATCACTGCAGGACTTACTGAGAGACAGAGGAAATGAACATCACTGCAGGACTTACTGAGAGACAGAGGAAATGAACATCACTGCAGGACTTAGTGAGAGACAGAGGACATGAACATCACTGCAGGACTTACTGAGAGACAGAGGAAATGAGCATCACTGCAGGACTTACTGAGAGACAGAGGAAATGAGCATCACTGCAGGACTTACTGAGAGACAGAGGAAATGAACATCACTGCAGGACTTAGTGAGAGACAGAGGACATGAACATCACTGCAGGACTTACTGAGAGACAGAGGAAATGAGCATCACTGCAGGACTTACTGAGAGACAGAGGAAATGAGCCATCACTGCAGGACTTACTGAGAGACAGAGGAAATGAACATCACTGCAGGACTTACTGAGAGACAGAGGACATGAACATCACTGCAGGACTTACTGAGAGACAGAGGAAATGAGCATCACTGCAGGACTTACTGAGAGACAGAGGAAATGAACATCACTGCAGGACTTACTGAGAGACAGAGGACATGAACATCACTGCAGGACTTACTGAGAGACAGAGGACATGAACATCACTGCAGGACTTACTGAGAGACAGAGGACATGAACATCACTGCAGGACTTACTGAGAGACAGAGGAAATGAACATCACTGCAGGACTTACTGAGAGACAGAGGAAATGAGCATCACTGCAGGACTTACTGAGAGACAGAGGAAATGAGCATCACTGCAGGACTTACTGAGAGACAGAGGAAATGAGCCATCACTGCAGGACTTACTGAGAGACAGAGGAAATGAGCATCACTGCAGGACTTACTGAGAGACAGAGGAAATGAGCATCACTGCAGGACTTACTGAGAGACAGAGGAAATGAGCATCACTGCAGGACTTACTGAGAGACAGAGGAAATGAGCATCACTGCAGGACTTACTGAGAGACAGAGGAAATGAGCCATCACGCGCACGCAGACCCGTTCCCATGTAATTCCTCATTAACTCTGTGAGAATGATAAAGGAATGAAAAACGTGTTTTATTTCCACCCCTCCAAAAGATTCTACACGAGGAGATAATATTTCAAGGTGCCAATGCTAAATATCTCATGATGAGTTTATTTGAAGAAAACAAGAGTACACTTAATAAGCAAATGATCCTGCTGTGGAGGAGAGGAGAGATAGATTAGAGGGAAACCTCCAGCTGAGACAGAGAGAGAGAAAGAGCGAGAGAGGCCTATATAATGATACTGAGGGAGAAAGAAAGGACTCTAAAAGCCAAACATTCAAAGATATAATTATGTTCGCCTTTCAGTGGCCGGTGGATAGATATCAGTAGAAGTTAAATGAGCATGATCACATGACAAACTCTCTCTCTCTCTCTGCTTCCCCCCTCTCTCTGTAACTGTGGGAAGAGTAGATAACTTTGAAGTTGCTCATAAAAGAAACATATCTGTGAGTGTTTCAGCATGAACTTATTATCCAGGGTGCCAATAAGGCTGTGCAAAAGCGAAGAATGTGTGTGTGTGTGTGTGTTGGGATGCGTGCGCGCTTGTGTGTGTGGAGGCGATAGATCATATCTAAGGAGTGTTTGCTCTCGGCACAGATGCCATCATCACTAACTACTTGCTGCAGATCCTTGAGAATTAAATCACTTTGCCATGCAACATTGGCTGTTCAGTCACTTCGCCGGCAGATGCTCCATCTGTTGGTGGAGATGTCTTCTACACTCCCTGCTCACCTTCAGCCAGAGCTACCCACACACAGGGGTGTGTGTGTGAGTGTGTCGTCAGCGAGCTAGGGGCAGAGAGGACCAGGTTCAGTATTACAGTCATGGTCCAGAGGCTTCTCTACAGTTAATGCTTTACCACAGTCACGGTCGTGTCTATGTTAATCGACAGAGCAGCCATAGCCACTCACTACCCCTCTTGACCGTACTCTCTCAACCGTTCCTAACCCGACCACACTCTCTTAACCCTCCGGACCTAATCGCCACGTCTATTGAGCATACCCTGTTTGACCCGACGAACCAGCCTCATCAGCCACTCCGCCTTCTCAACTAGACTCCTCTTGACCGCACTCTCCACCTCCCTCTCCACCGTCAGACACGCCACTCTACCAGGTCATTATGAACCGCCGGTGATGTGACGACGACTTCTCAACCCCAATTTAACACTGTTTTTCTAACCAAGGACTCGTTCTCTTTATCTTTCCCGCCACTCCAAAGCTCTTCTGAGTTAAGTGCTGCTGTAGATGAGATTGACTTGTAATAAAAAATTTAAAAAAAGTCACCAAGGTTTTGCCATTCAAGGTTGAATTCATTTTGGTTCACTAGCATCCTGTCTCTTCTCTGTTTAAATCTAGGAGTTGTCGGGTCCTCATGTCTCTGTGTGTCTGCCATTCAGATGTCACACAGCTAGCTGGAGCTATGGTTCACACTCATTTTACATGTATATTTTTGACATATGCTTAGTGGGGGCTGGGGAAATAGCTCCCTAGCACTGTGTGTGTGTGTGTGTGTGTGTGTGTGTGTGTGTGTGTGTGTATGATGGTTCCTCAGACTCCCTGAGCTGCCCCCCCCCCCCCTCCCCCTCCTGTTCCAATCTAATGAAGTTGTTGTTGGACTTTCCAGACTGACAGCTTAATTATCTTTTATGATAGTGGGACAAATGGAACTGTGTCTCCCCATCACATTCGGAACTATCCGGAAGCACCCAGGGTCCTCACTGCACTGTTGCCTGTGGTCTCAGCTAATCCACTCACACATACACACACACCCGTCACCACCATCCTGACACCCAGGCCGATCACACCCCTCTCCCAATCTCAGACCTCCTGATTTTTCTCCTACTCTCCTACTCCTCGCTTCCTATATCAAACAGGCCGTTCTGTCTACCCCTCATCTAACACAATCAAATAAAATTGTATTTGTCACATGCTTGGTAGACAACAGGTGTAGACGAACAGTGAAAACAGGCCCTTCCCGACAACGCAGAGAGAAAGAAAATAGAGAAATAATAGAAAAGTAATAACACGTTATTATAAAAGTTATATTAAATACACAATGGGTAATGATAACTTGGCTATATACATGGGGTACTAGGACAGAGTCCATGTGCAGGGGTACGAGGTCATTGAGGTAGATATGTACATATAACTAGGAAGAAAGTGATTAAGCAACAGGATAGATAATGCACAGTAGCAGCAGCGTATGAGTCAAAAATCTATAAACTCAACATGCAGTTTATACGTGGTTACACGTGGTCTTGTGTATCTGTCTTGAGACATCTGTGGCATTTTATTGTGTGACCAAACTGCACATTTTAGAATGGCCTTTTATTGTCCCCTGCACAAGGTGCACCTGTGTATTGATCATGCTGTTTAATACGTTTCTTGATTTGCCATACCTGTCAGGTGGATGGATTATCTTGGCAAAGGAGAAATACTCACCAACAGGGATGTAAACAAATTTGTGCACAAAATTTGCGAGAAATAAGCTTTTTGTGCAACTGGAAAATTTATGGGATCTTTTATTTCAGCTCATGAAACATGGGACCAACACTTTACATGTAGCGTTTATATTTTTGTTCAGTATATTTAGCAGTTATGACTTGGGGGTAAAAGCTATTCAAGGTCCTGTTGGTTCAAGACTTGGTGCATCGGTAGCCATGAGGTCTCGTAGAGAACAGTCTATGACTTGGGTGGCTGGAATTTGAGAAAATGTTTAGGGCCTTCCTATGACACCGCCTGGTATAGAGATCCTGGACAGCAGGGAGCTCGGCTGGGCTGTACGCACTAGTCTCTTTACCGCGTACCAAGCGGTGATGCAGCCAGTCAAGATGCTTTCAATGGTGCAGCAGTATAACTTTTTGAGGATCTGAGGTTGGGTTAAGTTGTAATCATCACAGTGGAAACAACATCCTCTATGCACTTCCTGATACCTGACTGACCCCCGTTACTTACCCCTCTCTCTTTTCTCCCTCCCTCCTTTTCTTTCCTGTCCCCCTCTCTCTTTAACCCCCTACCCTCTCTCTCTGTCCTTCTATCTTTCTTTCTGTCTTTCTCTCTTCACCCTTTCATCCCCTCTCACTACCCCCTCTGTCTTCCTCTTTCCCAGACTCCCTACCTCCATCCCTCTCTCTCCCTCCTCTCTCTCCCTCCTCTCTCTCCCTCCTCTCTCTCCCACCTCTCTCTCCCTCCTCTCTCTCCCTCCTCTCTCTCCCTCCTCTCTCTCCCACCTCTCTCTCCCTCCTCTCTCTCCGGAGTGTGTAGTCCATATGTTGTTTGACAGCAGGCATCAGTAAATTATAACTGCATCTAAATGTTGATGACTGGGACTCTGGGAGATGCAGGGAGATAGACAGGGAGCGGTGTGTGCGTGTATGTGTGTGTGCGCGTGTGTAGATGAACGGTTGTTTATGAAGGGAGGCGGCTGCGGAGATGGGGTGATATGATGGGGTAGAGGAGTCAGGGGAGGTAGGGGGTAGAGGGGGTGCTGGCAGATGTCAAACAGTTGAAGCTTCTCACGGACACGCTAACAATTCACTCAGAAGCAATGGGGGGGGGGGGGTAACAGACGTGACCTGCCCCCCAACCCCCACCCCATCTGTGGTCTGACACCTGACAGGACTCCCCCAATACACCCCAACACCTATACCTCCTGGGTCAGGGGTAAGCTGGGTAAGGGAGGTAAGGGAGAGAGCAGCCAGGTCGCGCAAGATCCACTTCGAAATCCGACGTCCGTCCAGAGACCCAGGACGTTATGAGATGCCTTCAGAACCAGCCACTAGGGGCAACGGTGAGCGATATTACCATCAAGCAGGCTTGGATTTTGCTAGTGTGTTGTGGATGGGCGTAAGCTGCAGGCTCTGGCTCCGAGGGTCGCGTGTTCAATCCCAGGGATAGGCACTCTTTTATAGATGTTTTACCCTATCTCAAACCTTAACCCTTAACTTAGAACTTCTTATGGCTGCAATCCCGTTAACGGGATGATATGACAACAGCCAGTGAAAGTGCAGGGCGCCAAATTCAAACAACAGAAATCTCATAATTAAAATTCCTCAAACATACATGTATCTTATACCATTTTAAAGGTAATCTTGTTGTTAATCCCACCAAAGTGTCCGATTTCAAATAGGCTTTACAGCGAAAGCACCACAAACGATTATATTAGGTCACCGCAAAATCACAGAAAAACAATTTTTCCAGCCAAAGAACAAAAAAAGCAGAAATAGAGATAAAATGAATCACTAACCTTTGATGATCTTCATCAGATGACACTCATAGGACTTCATGTTACACAATACATATATGTTTTGTTCGATAAAGTTCATATTTATATCCAAAAACCTCAGTTTACATTGGCGCCATGTTCAGAAATGCCTCCAAAATATCCGGAGAAATTGAGAGCCAAATTGAGAGCCACGTCAAATAACATAAATACTCATCATAAACTTTGATGAAAGATACATGTTTTACATAGAATTAAAGATACACTTGTTCTTAATGCAACCGCTGTGTCAGATTTCAAAAAGCTTTACGGCACAATATTCAATAATCTGAGAACAGCGTTCAGCCACAAAAGGAAGCCAAATAGTTACCCGCCAAATTGTGCGGTCAACAAAACTCAAATAGTATTATAAATCTTCACTTACCTTTGCTGATCTTCGTCGGAATGCACTCTCAGGACTCCCACTTCCAGAATAAATTTTCGTTTTGTTCATAATGTCCATCATTTATGTCCAAATAGCTATTTTTGTTAGCGTGTTTGGTAAACAAATCCAAAGTCAGGAAGAGCGTTCACTAAAAGCAGACGAAATGTCAAAAAGTTCCGTAACAGTCAGTAGAAACATGTCAAACGATGTATTGATGATGTATCAATCTTTAGAATGTTTTTAACATAAATCTTCAATAACGTTCCAACCGGAGAATTCCATTGACTTCAGATGTGCGATGGAACAGAGCTCCCTCTCATGTGAACGCGCATGGTCAGAGCATGGTCCGGTCATGGTAGACCTGAGTCATTCCTGTCTCCTTCGGCCCCACTTCACAGTAGAGGCATCAGACAAGGTTCTACAGACTGTTGACATCTAGTGGAAGCCGTAGGAAGTGCAAACATATCCATATCCCACTGTGTATTCAATAGGGGCTGGGTTGAAAATCGACCAACCTCAGAATTCCCACTTCCTGTTTGGATTTCTTCTCAGATTTTTGCCTGCCATATGAGTTCTGTTATACTCACAGACATCATTCAAACAGTTTTAGAAACTTCAGAGTTAACCATTCAGAATGAATGCCTAAACGTAACCTGCCGCGAGGCGTTGGCCACAGCAGCGGAGCAACCCAGAGTGCAGCTGCAGCAGGAGGAGCAACCCAGGTTGTCGTTTGGAGAAACGTGGATAAACGTTGGAATCTGAAGTCAAATTGGTCAGACCGTGAGATTTTGTTGGGGAGAGAGGGGAGGCAGGGCCAGGGTATGCTGTTTAAAGGTAATAGTATGGAAATGATTCCCCATGTTGCCTGAGACATGAGCGGTGGCCCTTTGGAAAGCTTGCAAACACACATGCACTCACGCACACAAACATCCAGCCACACACACTCCCCCACACACACACAGGTGGTACACAATCCTGACAGGGTCACACACCTTTCTTCTCATGATTAACCCACTATAAAACAGCAGCCAAATGTGTGTGTGTGTTCTGATGGACCCCTGCCTCCTTAGGACATTACCTATCAAATTAACCACATGACAGCGTCTCTTGTCCACCCTCTCACTACCTGTCAATCATCATGATTACACACAACCTAAAATGTCTACCATGGCACCAGCCAGGTGGGGGCTACATATTGGTAGTGGAAGAGGTAAGTTACCCTCTATACAATGTAAAGAGCTTTCAGACCTGGTGCTGTGTCAATAGAAAATGAGATTCATTCATTTTAAATAGACTTGAGATAGGCTGATGGCTCAATACGGTGGGTGGCTCAATTGGGCGTCCTGAGAAATGGACTATTTCAGCTCTCTACATCACGTATCCAAAGAATGACTGGCTTGACCCCTCTGTGACTAAAACTGTAGTTGAAGCCCAGGATAATTAAGCAATAAGGCCTGAGGGGGTGTGGTATATGGGCAATATACCACGGCTAAGGGCTGTTCTTAAGCATGACACAACGCGGAGTGCCTGGACACAGCCCTTAGCCGTGGTATATTGGCCATATATCACAAACCTCAGAGAAGCCTTACTGCTATTATAAACTGGTTACCAAAGTAATAAGAGCAGTAAAAACACATGTTTTGTCATACCCGTGGTATACGGTCTGATATACCACGGGTATATCAGAATTCAGGGCTCAAAACTCCTAGTTTATCATTTGAAATATCCAACCCATAGAGATAGATCTCTGAACCAACCCATAGAGATAGATCTCTGAACCAACCCATAGAGATAGATCTCTGAACCAACCCATAGAGATAGATCTCTGAACCAACCCAAAGAGATAGATCTCTGAACCAACCCAAAGAGATAGATCTATAAACCAACCCATAGAGATAGATCTACGAACCAACCCATACAGATGGATCTCCGAATCAACCCATACAGATGGATCTATGAACCAACCCTTAGCGATAGATCTCTGAACCAACCCATAGCGATAGATCTCTGAACCAACCCATAGAGATAGATCTCTGAACCAACCCATAGAGATAGATCTCTGAACCAACCCTTAGACATACATCTCTGAACCAACCCATAGAGATAGATCTACAAACCAACCCTTAGAGATAGATCTACGAACCAACCCATACAGATGGATCTCCGAATCAACCCATACAGATGGATCTATGAAACAACCCTTAGCGATAGATCTATGAACCAACCCATAGAGATAGATCTTTGAACCAACCAACAAATACAGATAGATCTATAAACCAACTCATAGAGATATAGTTGAAGTCGGAAGTTTACATACACTTAGGTTGGAGTCATTAAAACTAGATTTTCAACCACTCCACAAATTTCTTTTAACAAACTATAGTTTTGGCAAGTCGGTTAGGACATCTACTTTGTGAATGACACAAGTAATTTTTCAAACAATTGTTTACAGACAGATTATTTCACTTATAATTCAATTTATCACAATTCCAGTGGGTCATTAATTTACATACACTGAGTTGACTGTGCCTTTAAACAGCTTGGAAAATTCCAGAAAATGGCTTTAGAAGCTTCTGATAGGCTAATTGACATAATTTGAGTCAATTGGAGGTGTACCTGTGGATGTATTTCAAGGCCTACCTTCAAACTCAGTGCCTCTTTGCTTGACATCATGGGAAAATCAAAAGAAACCAGCCAAGACCTCAGAAAACAAATTGGAGACCGCCACAAGTCTGGTTCATCCTTGGGAGCAATTTCCAAATGCCTGAAGGTACCACGTTCATCTGTACAAACAATAGTACACAAGTATAAACACCATGGGACCACGCAGCCGTCATACCGCTCAGGAAGGAGACGCGTTCTGTCTCCTAGAGATGAACGTACTTTGGTGCGAAAAGTGCAAATCAATCCCAGAACAACAGCAAAGGATATTGTGAAGATACTGGAGGAAACAGGTACAAAAGTATCTATATCCACAGTAAAACGTATATCGACATAACCTGAAAAGCCGCTCAGCAAGGAAGAAGCCACTGCTCCAAAACCGCCATAAAAAAAGCCAGACTACGGTTTGCAACTGCACATGGGGACAAAGATTGTACTTTTTGGAGAAATGTCCTCTGGTCTGATGAAACAAAAATAGAACTGTTTGGCCATAATGACCATTGTTATGTTTGGAGGAAAAATGGGGAGGCTTGCAAGTCGAAGAACACCATCCCAACCGTGAAGCACAGGGGTGGCAGCATCATGTTGTGGGGGTGCTTTGCTGCAGGAGGGACTGGTGCACTTCACAAAATAGATGGCATCATGAGGGAGGAAAATTATGTGGATATATTGAAGCAACATCTCAAGACATCAGTCAGGAAGTTAAAGCTTGGTCACAAATGGTTCTTCCAAATGGACAATGACCCCAAGCATACTTCCAAAGTTGTGGCAAAATGGCTAAAGGACAACAATGTCAAGGTATTGGAGTGGCCATCACAAAGCCCTGACCTCCATCCTATAGAAAATGTGTGGGCAGAACTGAAAAAGCGTGTGCGAGCAAGGAGGCCTTAAAACCTGACTCAGTTACACCAGCTCTGTCAGGAGGAATGGGCCAAAATTCACCCAACTTATTGTGGGAAGCTTGTGGAAGGCTACCTGAAACGTTTGACCCAAGTTAAACAATTTAAAGGCAATGCTACCAAATATTAATTGAGTGTATGTAAACGTCTGACCCACTGGGAATGTGACGAAAGAAATAAAAGCTGAAATAAATCATTCTCTCTACTATTATTCTGACATTTCACATTCTTAAAATAAAGCGGTGATCCTAACTGACCTAAAGAAGGGAATCTACGAACCAACCCATGTCACACTTCTATACAGTAGATCTGTATACTCAGAACATCGAAATGCTAAGAATAGCGAAATACAAAGTTACTTAATACAGTTATTTACTCAATTTGAAAGGGTTATGGTGCAATGATTTAGAATGATAAAAAATAATAATTCCCTTCGAATTCCGTAAGAGTTACAAATAGGCACTTACAATGAGTGTACAAAACATTAAGGACACCGTCTTAATATTTAGTTATTTACTCAATTTGAAAGGGTTTTTAAGAAGGACACCTTCTTAATATTTAGTTATTTACTCAATTTGAAAGGGTTATGGTTCAATGAATATAAAAAATAAAATCCCTTCGTATTCCATAAGAGTTAGAGCTAACAGGATTACTGTGTGAGTGCTGCTGTTTTCAGAAGGCTAGGGTGTGTGTGTGTGTGTGTGTGTGTGTGTGTGTGTGTGTGTGTGTGTGTGTGTGTGTGTGTGAGCGTGCGTGCGTGCATGTGTGGGTGCGTGGGAGTGTGTGATTGCAGAGGACGATATTGTGTGGATAATAACTTGTGCAGTAGTCAGTGGCTGGGCTACAATATGATTAGAACCAAGCCCTGAGCATGGTGGACACGTAGAGGTAGAGTTAGGAAATGGACTTAATATTATATTTTTATTGGCCAGTCTGAGATATGGCTTTTTCTTTGCAACTGTTGACGTTGAAACTGGTGTTTTGCGGGTACTATTTAATGAAGCTGCCAGAACAAGAATAGACTGACGAGTTTCAGAAGAAAGTTATTTGTTTCTAGACATTTTGAGCCTGTAATCAAACCCACAAATGCTGATGCTCCAGATACTCAAATAGTCTAAAGAAGTCCAGTTTTATTGCTTTTGTAATCAGCACAGTTTTCAGCTGTGCTAACATAATTGCAAAAGGGTTTTCTAATGATCAATTAGCCTTTTAAAATGATAAACTTGGATTAGCTAACACAACGTGCCATTGGAACACAGGAGTGATGGTTGCTGATAATGGGCCTCTGTACGCCTATGTAGATATTCCAGAAAACATCTGCCGTTTCCAACTACAATAGTCATTTACAACATTAACAATGTCTACACTGTATTTCTGATCAATTTGATGTTATTTTAATGGACAAAAAATGTGCTTTTCTTTAAAAAACAAGGACATTTCTAAGTGACCCCAAACTTTTGAACGGTAGTGTATGTCTGACTGCACTGCTACAGAGCTGACTGGGACACTGAATGCAATACCAAACCATAGAATAAAAACCACACAGATATACAGTATGGGCCCCCAGGCTGTACAAACTGATCTACAACAAATTTGGCACAATGATTATGATATAAATTACATTTTAATGATACAATGGAGAGTTTGTCAGCACAAAACTGTTTACACAACCATTGGGCGGAATCTCCACAATGCTTGTGTAATAACTTTTCTGCAGAAAAACTCTGTGAATCACGACCATTGAGTCAAATGCGTTGTACATCGGTTGTACAACTTGAGTGTGAAAGGGGCCTTTGTGAGTAGATAGAGTTAGAATGAAACCACTTGCTGTCTCCTAATGATGACTGTAATTTAGCAAAAACACCACAGTGCTATCCCCTATAGAGTGAGACGAGACAGGCACACGTGCTACCACGGCCCGTGCACCAATCACACAGCAGATAGCACAGCGCCACGACAACCCACATGATGACCAATGGCGCGGCGCGACAGAGCAGAAGGCAGTAGTCACGGCGACCAGTATGTGATTGACGGGAGGGCCGATGCCCCCCCCCCCGTGTATGAACCATGCCTGTCTGCAAGTGAGCTGCCCCGCCATACGGACATGGTTTATATGTGTGTGAATTCTGAAAATAGTTACTTAGCCACCTAGCCACATCCAAGCTGCCCAGGTGGTCAGTACAGAGACCAGTACATTAACAGAATGAGCCACAAACCCATCTCTCTCTCTCTCTCTCTCTGTCTCTCTGTCTCTCTCTCTCTCTCACACACACACACACATACCATCTGGTCCTCCGTTGGAGCCCCCACTAACCCCTGCCTTGCCTACCCAGCGGTGTCTGTCTGATAGGGGCCACTGATGAGCCGTGTGTGTGTGAGTCTACGTGTGTGTGTGGCGCCAGCCCCCAGGCCTTCCATCACTCCCTGCTACCAGGTCTACACCAGCTGTCTGCGCTCATTTGCATTCCTCTCCCCCCCAAATAATGAAATTAGCCCCAAGTTTCCTGAGGTGCTGCAAGACACAGACTTAGGTTGCGTGTGACGGGGTGTGTGTCTGTGTGTGTGATCGAGGGGAAGGTCAGAGGGAAGAGAGAGTTGGAAAATGCTGCTCGCACAAGAAATCAAACGCTGATAAAACCCGAAAGCAAAAAAAAGAAAGAAAGTGATTTAGACTTTTTAGGTCCTTTCTTCACCCTCTTCTCTCACAGAGGTATTTTATACCATTTCAATTGCATGTCCTGCGCCAACGCATAATGTGTGTGTGCGTGTGTGTGTGTTGTATACGCGCGTATGTGTGTCTGGGAGGCAGAGTGCTAGCTGAGAGCTACTGTCGGTCTCTGTTTAACTCAACTCCACTGGCCCTGGACAATACGAGACTACAAAAACAAGTGCAGCGAGCCAGGATGGTTTTTCACTTAGCTCCTGGATCGCTGCTATTGCACTACATGATCAGAGGGGAGAAATATGAGACTGTTGCCAAGATCAGAAGTGAGTCTGTGTATCTCACCACTGCAAACCAATGTGAGGCAGGACATTGTGCTTCAGGACCTTGAGAGTTGGTCAGACGTTGTGTGGAGGTTATAGTTCATTGTAAAGGAACGTCAGCATATCCTGTCCATCAATAGTGTGCTGCCAGTCAACCCACAGCACAATCGGCAGGCCGGGACAGCTGTCAATACAGCAGCTACAGAGACAGACACCTGCCTCCGTACTCATCACCTCTCACAACAATCACCTGCCAATACCCCTAACCGCACTGATCAGCCCCCATCATCGCTGATTCACCTTGAAGAGGTGTGTGTGTGTGTGTGTGTGTGGTTGAGACACAACATGTTCTGGACTTCTGATCAGAGGGGAGACAAAAGGGACCTTTTCCTGTCTGAGGACAATGACTGTGAGAACACACAGACACACAGACACACACACACACACACACACACACACACACACACACACACACACACACACACACACACACACACACACACACACACACACACACACACACACACACACACACACACACACACAAAGGGGCATTATCATAATTGCTGCATTGAAAGCCTTTGCTGTGGCCTCCTCAGAGACACAATGGAACAGGTGAGAAATGGCGCCTCCAACTGGAAACCTTTAACATGACATGAGACCTAAATACTTTCCAACCATTATTTTCCTTGAACTGATCTCTGATCTCTGATGAGATGACTGGATCTGTGAAAGCTATGTAGTAGAACCCTGGGATTATTCGGCTCATATTAGATCAGTGATTACTAAAACGAAGAAAAGGGAACAGAGGAAAAGGGAGGAGGGAAGATGACACAGGAAACAGAGGGAACAGAGAGAAAGCAGGACAGAGGGAAGGAGGAGGATAGAAAGAGAGAGAGAGAGAGAGAGAGAGAGAGAGAGAGAGAGAGAGAGAGAGAGAGAGAGAGAGAGAGAGAGAGAGAGAGAGAGAGAGAGAGAGAGAGAGAGAGAGAGAGAGAGAGAGAGAGAGAGAGAGAGAGAGAGAGAGAGAGAGAGAGAGAGAGAGAGAGAGAGAGAGAGAGAGAGAGAGAGAGAGAGAGAGCGAGAGCATCGCGACGCCTGGGCTGTATCTGCATGAGAAATGTAATTACAAACGAGAGCGTGAGTGATCCTCAGCTCACCCACATCTGGTCTGGCATCTGGCAGCCAGCTCGTCTGTGCCCGCTGCCTGGTACTACCCACCCTAATGTTTCTGTCTACACGTCCATTAAGAGACCATTACAAAACGCTCCATCTCTCCCCTCACAGTCTACCACAGACCCAAGGGACTGGGAGGGACTTGGGGGAGAGAAGAAGGGAAGGAGAAGAGAGAGGGAGGGGAGAGAGAGAGAGCGAGAGCGAGAGGGAGGGAGGAGAAGATAGAGAGAGGAGAGAGAGACTTTTAAAAACGGTCCAAAGTCATTCACATTGCTCCACACAAACATGCTAAGTGCTTTCTATGGAGACTGAGATGCTGGGCCCTGAATGCTGTCTGATCAACACCCATCCATTAGCTGCTTTATAAACCAGACCTGGGTCAAATACATACAGTGTTACATATACAAATCTCAAATACACTCACTGAAAAACATGTCCACCTGGGTTAAGATAAATGTACAGGTCATTGGTGCTTTGATATCAAGATGAGATTTGACTGAGTGTGTGTCAGTGTGTCAGGGAATGTGAATGTGTGTGTTGGTGTGTGTGTGTGTGTGTGTGTGTGTGTGTGTGTGTGTGTGTGTGTGTCTTTATATGTGGATTGTAGTCCAAGCACGATGGTTGGGGGGGGGGGTCTATTTTCTGTGTGTGTGTGTCAGGGAGGGGGTGTAGGGATACGGGGTCAGGGGTGTGACAGGGGAGTGACGGGCTGTCTCAGCACACTGCAGCCTCACAGCAGGAGAACGTCAGAGACACACACACACACACGTTCCTGACACACCTGACCTTCCAGTCCACACACATGCACACACCCTTCCTGCCCACCACCCCACCTGCCTGTCTCAAGCTCACCTGTCGGACACATTCAGTTTCTAAAGTGTTTGTTAAAGTGACGCTCCAGAACTTTTGTGTCATTTCAGCCGGTAGTTTTAAAAGTGGTGCTCACGAGCCAAAACGGGTCCCCGTTTTTAGTGTACTACGTCATCCAATGCTGTACTACGTCATCCCTTCTTGTTGTTGTTGTGCAATCCGTATGGTATGTTATGAATCCAATTCATGCAATATGTTAGTCATTTGTTGTGTGTAAGATCATCTTTAAGTGGTAAGTGGTTTGTGGTCTGTTAATAATCTGTTGATTGTGGAGCGAGAGAGGGGTTGAGAAGGGGAGGGGTAAAGCGGGTGAGGAGTTGAGACATCGTTGTCAGGCTGAGACGGGGTGAGGCAACACGATCTCGTAGTTTCCGTATTATGGATGAACGTCTATTTTTGGACTCCTTTAATTTCGTGTGGTTACAGGTTTATAACAGAAACTACTCAAAAGGTTAAGAGTTTAGGCATCGTTTCAGTGTGGTTAAGGTTAGGGCTATGGTTTGAGGAACCCTTAAAACGAAATCATTGAAAATGACTCGCTCTTACCATCGAGTATCATCAATTATTCTCACGGATTACTCGAGTGTTGCCGCCATCGCAGCGGTCTGAGCAGCAGGCCTTGGCTCCGAGCGTCACCAGTTCACGCCCGGTGCTGGGTAAATGTCTTTATTATTGTTCTGTGAGTGCAGAGGTAGTGGGGATCTCAGGATCTTTTCAAACTTCCGGAATGCAAGGCTATTTTCGGTGATCAGGCTGGGTCGAGGAGGGTAAAGGGCAGGGCGGGGAGGGTGAGGAGGAGGAGGAGGGGGGGAGATCATTGTCAGCCTGGGTCATTTCCATGCCCTCCTCTGGTCTCCATCGAGCTGTCAGTAACAGCTGCCAGACCTGGCAAATAGGAAGCGCAGCACGCTCACACACACACACACACACACACACACACACACACACACACACACACACACACACACACACACACACACACACACACACACACACACACACACACACACACACACACACACACACACACACACACACACACACACACACACACAGTCAGCACAGGTTGAGTTATTGGGAAGTGATGGACTAGGCCAGAGCACAACAATCCCTCTACTGAATCTCCAGATTACACACTGCTGCCCTGGACTCATCACCAGACAACACACACCCGCCCAGACAGAACAAAGCACTCAGTATGAGGTGTGGAAATGAAATCAGGAAGCTATAGGCAGATGAGTTGCTCCACTCTCTCAAATTAAAGCACATTTATTTTGGGCCGCCAAGTGTGGCCCCGCTCTGTGGAAAAACGTCCGCATTAGCCTGATTCCAGGACGGGAAAAATGAGCAGAGGGATCAGGTAGTCGGCTTTATGTGCTCATGTGCTGTGTGTGTTTGGCGGTGTTGGCGGTTGACAGAATGAGGCGTTTCTTGGAAGAGAGAGGTGTGTGTGTGTGTGTGATTACATTGCTACTGTATAAAATGCATGGCATTATGAAACACTATCATTAGGTTAAGTTGAACTGGAACAGAGGTTGAAGAAAATGCTCATCATAACATTATGGTACATTTCTTGTGATCGTGAATTTAATGAATTTTGTGAATTTCCGTCCATATACAGTAAGACACACAAACGAAAAGGGATACAAAAGGAATACAGTTACCAATACAATATAATGTAGAGTTGAATTTTCTTACTGAACGATAGTTTCATACAATCTTCCCAGCGTTGGAGTAGAGGCGTCCAAATTTATCAAACACATGACAAGTGGTGAAGACTGTCTTGAATGGCTGGAGAGAGAGAGAGAGAGATGGAGAGAGAAGGAGAGACAGAGAAGGAGAGAGAGAAGGAGAGAGAGGAAACACACAAAGTCACTCACTTCCGGTTTTAGCTGTCGTCATCGAGGAGTAGCTATGAGAGATTTCAAAGTGGGACATAACATAAATCTGTCATTATTCAGAAACATATTCAATGAAGCATTAAGTCCGCATACAGCATGTTCTCCTCATAAAGCCAGTGTGTGTTCCTGTGTGTGTGTGTGTGTGTCTTCGGCAGTGACTGCTCTTTTCATGAGTGATTGTGACAGGTCTGTCATCGGCCCCCCAAGCCTCTCACAGAGGGCACGGACGTACTGCTACAACACCCCAACAACCCAACACAGAACACAATAACTACACACACACACACACACAGACTCAGGAAAATAACTTCACGCACACACACATACAGGGTTGGGGAGTAACGGACTCCATGGAATCCGTGACATGTAACAGATTACAAAAAAAAACATAACTAGAATCTGTTACGTTACCAGCACAAATGTTGTAATCAGATTACAAATACTTTTGAAAAACTAGATGATTACTTCGACGATTACTTCGACGAAAAATGCGCTCTTGCAACAGTTGCATAGTACAGATCCCAGCCTACGGAACAAACGTTTGAGGGAGTTCCTCTCTTCTAAGCTCCTCAGTGGTGTTGTCCTCCATAATGTCAACAACAAGTTTCATTTTAGACGGCCACGAGTGGGGGCTTTGGTTGCTCAATCTCATTCGTGCTGATAAAAAAAAAATGTCCAGAGGCCTAACGGACACATGCTCAAACTCGCACACTTTTGCAAGACTTCAACAGCTTATCGAGACATCAAAGTGTCCCCAAACAAAGAGGTAAACAGTAAGCCTATTGTAAACGCAGC
This sequence comes from Salvelinus alpinus, assembly GCF_045679555.1. Classification (NCBI taxonomy): domain Eukaryota; kingdom Metazoa; phylum Chordata; class Actinopteri; order Salmoniformes; family Salmonidae; genus Salvelinus; species Salvelinus alpinus. Next base: position 75,681,660 of record NC_092094.1, read on the forward strand.
ATATGACATGCATTCTTCTCATACGACACTTTTCGGGTACACTTTTCGGGAAAAAAGGTGCTATCTAGAACATACGTAAAACCCAAAACAATTTGGATAATCTATACTTCCAAATGTACAAGTTCTGTTCTTGAAGACCAAGGGGTGTAACATGAACTCTGTATGACTGGAAATCTGACATACTTCGGTTTTTAATGTAAAGAAAGTATTTGTCCTCAGGCCTGGAGGGAAGCCAAAGTCATTCAAGTACAATGGTATTTATCGATAAAGAAATGAACAACAGACTTTCAGAGAAGGGTATTCAACATGTACTGCACTGAGACAATTGACTGATGACTGGTTGAAATAAATTGATAATACGAAGATTGTGAGAGCTGTACTGTTATGTATCAGCCTGTGTGTCCATGTATGCTGATGATTCAACCATATACGTGTCAGCAACCACAGCTAATGAAATCACTGCAGCCCCAATCACAGAGTTGCAATCAGTTTTAGAATGGGTGGCCAGTACTAAACTGGTCCTGAACATCTCTAAAACTAAGACCGATGCATTTGATACAAATCATTCTCTAAGTTCTAGTCCTCAGCTGAATCTGGTAATGAATGGTGTGGCTGTTGAACAAGTTGAGGAGACTAAATGACTTGGCGTTACCTTAGATTCCAAACTGTCATGGTCAAAACATACTGAATGGTTGTAAAGATGGGGAGAGGTCTGTCCATAATAAAGAGATGCTCTGCTTTTTTGTCACCACACTCCAGAAAGCAAGTCCTGCAGACTCTAGTTTAGTCTTATCTTGATTATTGTCCAGTCATGTGGTCAAGTGCTGCAAAGGACCTATTTAAGCTGCAGCTGGCCCAGGACAGAGCGGCACGTCTTGCTCTTCATTGTAATCAGAGGACTGATATCAATAGTATGCATGCCAGTCTCTCTTGGCTAAGAGCTTCTTGTTTTCTTAAGAAACATTAACCTGTTGGAAATTCCAAATTGATTGCATAGTCAACTTACACAGGGCACTGACACACACACTTACCCCACCAGACCTGCCACCAGGGGTCTTTTCACAGTCCCCTGGTCCAGAACAAATTCAAGAAAACACACAGTATTATACAGAGTATAGTATTATACAGAGTATAGTATTATACAGAGCCATGAGTGAACAGCAAACTTTGTTTCAAAAAACAAATAAAGCAACACCTCACAGCACAACAACTCTCCCCCATGTGACCTATTTGTTGTGTTTATGTACTGACATGTATGTGGAACTGACACACACACACACACACACACACACACACACACACACACACACACACACACACACACACACACACACACACACACACACACACACACACACACACACACACACACACACACACACACACAGATACAATCTGTCTCTCGCTCTCTACATCTCTCTGACCATGCGACCGCGTGTTCCTGTAGGAGCAGAACCATAACATGGCCGTAACCTCTGGCGGTCGATGGCGCTATGGTCGGTGAGGAACGGTAGCAGAGTGGAGCGGCTGCTGAAACTAACCGGGCCCTTAATCACGGCTGTAACGGGCGAATTACCGGCAGCGGCAGCCCGCTAATGATGAATGCAGAGTCTCCGCTCAAACCCTGACCTCCTTTTCTGCTGCGCTGCAGAAAAGGCTGCCGGGGTATTTATAGCTGGGCCTGAGCCCACTTTATAACTGGCCTACATGCTAGGGAACGCCACACCGCCGGGTAAGTGTGTGTATGTGTAGTTGTACGTGTCTGTAGGTGACTGTGAGAGTGTGTGTAGGTATATATATATATATAAATATATATATGTCTGTGTATGTGAGTTCCTGTGTAGTGACTGCGTGTGTGCATTTGTGTGTGTGTGGTCTGATGTCCATGCCTTCCCCTGCCTCCACACACATACACACATACCAGAGAGTGACCTGGTGTGAACTCTGACCCCCTCGTCCAGGCCCTGTGATTACCCAGCAACCTTTGCAGCACGGCAGCGGCCACAACCCAGAACAAAGTGGCGCCTCGGAATTAGAGCTGGCCGCTAAGGGAAGGAGGGAGAGAGGGAGGGAGAGGGAGGGAGGGAGAGGGTGGGAGGGAAGGGGTTTAGTTATTTATTTCTATATGTAGTTAGTAGAAGTTGAGGAAGGACAAACTAATGTCAGAGACTGGGGCGCTGTGTACTTCCTGCTCTCGGGGTAAACATGTGATCGCCCTGTCACTCACACTCCATCGCCATGACAATCATCGCCATGCCGACCGACGCCTGGGGGGCGGGGACAAGCCTGTCCTTGTAAACAGGAGCCCCCCTCCGCACACTGACACTAACGACGGAAGAGCAGTGCGCACACACACCAACACACACACACGCGCGCATGCTGTCACCACCAAATACATATATCCTCTGCAAACTGATCATACAGTTAAAACATCTAAGACAGATCTCTCAGTCAAAATCCCTTAGAGATCAGAAACCCATCCAAGTCTTGGCTAGTAGCATGATGTGATCTTTGACTAACTTAGGGCTCTGAAAGGTCAATCACTAGATTACTAAGTGGATTTTGTTCCCGCTACTTGTGATGTGTGAAGCTGACCAAAGTGGCCATGTTGGTGTCACTATGGTGAGTTAATGTGTTTAATGTGCGTGTGGATGGAGTGCAGTATACGGCATGTCAGTGTGTGTGGAGACATGTGCCATGCGGATGTGTGTGTGTCGGTGGAGAGTGTGTGTCAGTGCGTGTGCGTGGCCCCATCTCTCTGTGGTGTGGTAACCAGTGGGTAGTAGGCAGGGACTTGTCAGGCTGAGGCAGAAGGCAGAGAGGACCATGACTGGAGCTTCGTGTGACAGCTTCCTTTGCACCCGGGTACACCGATCCCTCACGCACACGCACACACAGCCACCAGAGCTGTGAAAGCAGGAAGAAAGACAGAGCAACGCTCCTGGAACGCAACACAAACATAGGGGGAGGGGGTCAAAGTGTCATATCAATTTGTGGCTGTGGTGGCATTTCTTGAAGAGGCTAACCACTGTCACTTCAGTTTAGTTTAGCTTGACACTGTATGTCTGTCTGTCCAGCAGAAGAACTGACCGCACACTGGAACACAGCACGGCTGATAAATCACTACTACAAAAGGCTTTAGTATACGGCTTTAACTTGCATTGTCCTATTCTGGGTTGGGGTCATCCTCAATTCAAGGATAAAACACTTAAATATTCATTGAAAATGAATGACAGTTATCCTGAATTGGATTTCGATTCAACTCTTCAAGTGACCGAATTTCAGTCATCTTGTCATTCACTGCCTGTATGTCTCTGTGTTGTTTTGGTTTGGCATAGGATAGGTGGTGTAGCCTAATGAGGGCTAAATGCTAATACCATGGTAACAACATATTTTGAAATTATGAATAATGATTATTTATCGTTTTTCAAAGGACTTTACATTCGCTTGAGCCTGAGGTAAAGCTCTGACGTACTGGAATGGAAACCTCATAGGTTTAGGTCACCTCATCAGTCCAGAGCACTTTAACCAGACCCCTCCATTAACACCCTAGATATTGTTACCTCACGGGACCAGTGCTCTAACCAAGCATTTATCCTCTCTTTCACTCTATCCCTCCCTAGCTCGCTCCCCCTCCTCTCTCCCTCCAACTCAATGAAAAAAGACAGGGGAAAAAATATGAGATTGATTTATTTGCTTCAGTGTTCTTTGGGTTGAAGTTTTTTTTCTCTCTCTCCCTTTCCACAAACTGAAACCAATTAGTGGGTCTAGCACTTGTAGTGTGGAATGTAGGTCGACCGAGGAGTAATAAAAAACTATTGACTTTCGGTGACTGTAAGCGGCGTGAAAGGGGTGCCGCGGCCTTGTCCAACATGAAAAGAGCTCCATTAATTTCACTTATTTCACGAAGGGCCCTGTCAAGTCCTAATGCGTCCCACACACTTCTAGCATTCAGACACCCTGACACCAGCCCCGGCCCAGCCAAAATGAGTTACTTTACTTCAACCACTCAGAGAGAGAGAGAGGGGGAGAGAGAGAGAAGGGGGGAGAGAGAGAGAGAGAGAGAGACAGAGAGAGTGAGAGAGAGAGTTGACAGAGTAATTTCTAATTTCCTGGTTGAGGCTGGAACTGAGGCCTTTCATACATGGCTAATTCTGCCTCAACCTCTCGCTCTTCATCCCTCTCTTCTCTCTCCCTTTCCCTTTACATCTCTCTCTTTCTCTCTCTCTCTCTCTCTCTCTGTCTGATTGCCAAGCATGTCCAGGACACTGTGAGACCAACGTGACACAATACAAAAAAGACGACACATTCTTTTGAGTATAACGCATGGGGCGTTCTCGGAACATTTCTCCTTTAAGCAGTGACACAACACACCACTCGGATCGACCACAGAATGTTGAGAGGCCTTAAAACAAAATGAACGTCTGGACGGGAAAACAGATCAAGTTCAGTTCAGTGCATGACAATGGTTCCTATGTGGCCATCAAATGTGTACAGTGTATATGACTAAAATACAGGTCATTCTACCAAAACCAACCAGCTCCTGATTAAGGTTGCTCTTGCGGTAAATTATTAAATTTGGTTATCATGGACACGTGTTAATCCTGCCTTGGATATAGCTAAGGCTCATTTAACAAAGTTCTCAGAGTGTGTAGTTCAGGGGGCTGTAATCCAAGGTTAATCTATATCTCATCTCCTAGTCCCTGATTAACTAAACCTGAATTAGGCCTTTACCTGGATCTACATCTATCTAATCCGAGGCTGGGAGAGTGGGACGTCATTTCAGGGAAATGAGTCTATTTCACTGGCTTTAGCAAGTGTGTGTGTGTGTGTGTGTGTGTGTGTGTGTGTGTGTGTGTGTGTGTGTGTGTGTGTGTGTGTGTGTGTGTGTGTGTGTGTAGAGGAGGGTAGAGGCTATCTGCAGACAGAAACTAATCAGTGTGTATGAGATAAGAAAGCAGCCTTTATGGTGCATGGTAATCAGGCCTAACCCTGCCACGGCTATGCATAATCACTCACACGTATTCACATGATTGATGAAATATGCGTTTGTGAAATCCGAGCTGCCTTTGTTATCCTCCTGTATTTTTCGCTCTCTTTTTTTCCCTCTCCCTCTCTCTCGTCCACACCAGAGGGTTTCGCAGGGGGCCGAGCGAGACGAGGAGCGACACGACGGAGCGCCACACAAACAAGAAATTACACGCACAGCGAGGGGCCTCCGTAAAAAAAAAAAAAAACACACCCTTGTTTTTTTTGTTTGGTATTCCGTAATATATGAGATGCATGAGAAAAAGTCCTCTGAAGAAGTGAAGGAAGAACAAGAGAGAGGAAGAAGAAGAGAGAGGAAGAAGAAGAAAGATGAGAAGGCGAAGAAGGGCGGAAATAAAAAGAACATTAATTGTAATCCCCCCCCCAACAGAAGTGTAAGACGGATAAGAACGAGATGAGAGAGGGAGGAAGAGAGAGGGATAGGATTGATAGAGTTGTGTTCACTGACACGCGATCACATTAATGAGCAGACTGAAACAGAATACTAAACTTAAGTTACCATCTCAGACCAAGACGCACGTCTACAAACACATTGCAAATAAAAAACCCAGTCACATTAAGCCTATTCCCTCATTGTAAAGCCTGTTCGCCCATATCGCCACATGAAATATGGTACTGATGTTTTAATAAAGATATCACTGGTTAATTCTTTGACAAACCTAATTCCTCCACAAAATCAGACCACTCTTTATGTTAGCTATGTGGGCTAGATTAACACTGTGTTTTCCAATGCGAGCATCCCAGCTTATCTCAACATCGACAAACGTGCTTTACTGGTCTACTGAAGCTAAAGCTACGCTCTTAGAGCAAAAGGTTCTATCTAGAACCTAAAAGGGCTCTTCAGGCTGTCCCCATAAGAGAACTCTTTGAATAACAATTCTTGGTTCCAGGTAGAACCATGTTGGTTCCACGTAGAACCCTTTTGAGTTCCATGTACTGTAGACCCCTTCACACAGAGGGTTCTACCTGGAACCAAAAAAGGATTCTCCTATGGGGACAGACGAATAACCCTTTCGGAAACCTATTTTCTAAGAGTGTACCCTCCGTGATGTGTGGCTGGTTGCTGGGGCATTATTAGGGACAGATCCACAGACAGACAGTTAGCGCTGTAATGAGAAACAGAGAGACGGCTTGGTCTGGGCGCAACATGCCTGTCTACCCGCCCGTCCGCAATACACAGATTAAATATGCACAATTCCCATGCAAAGCAGGCGGCAGCGGAGGCGATGTGATCAGCCGTCTCCATCTAATCCCAACGCTGGGCTCTCTCAGCCAGGGTTAGCGGCCTCATTCGTCAACACACCTTTTAGCATGTGACACAATGGTCATTTGCAGCTGTAAGTGTTTGCGATTGCTAGTGCCGTGTGTCAGTGTGTGTGTGTGTGTGTGTGTGTGTGTGTGTGTGTGTGTGTGTGTGTGTGTGTGTGTGTGTGTGTGTGTGTGTGTGTGTGTGATCAGATCTCATTCCACTCTACCATACGGAAGACACAGGTCCAACAGGATTCTGGTCACACACTAAAACAACAGCAATGTTTACCAGGCTGGGAATTACCAGGGATATCACGATACTTACGGCATTACGATTCTCACAATTCTATATGTACAGTATTGTGATTTGATGCTGCGATTGTATTGCGATTCGATGTTCCAATCATATTGCTCACCATATGTCTGCTGCAGAAGGAAAAGAGAGCGAGCCATGAGAAAAAGAGTGTCGATCAGTCATGGAAGTAAAAGTGGTGAAAACAAATTGCCTCCCTTTTTAAAAAGAAGATGGAGAACATGCTATGTAGTTTTATGCAGGTGCAAAAATATTATCCCGATATGTAAACCGTATGAATTTTTCCCCCATCAATAATAATAGCACATTATTGCAAAATCTAAAAGTGGGAAATATAGGATGCCACAATGATAGCAACACTCTCATCTTGTGTCCTTATGACACAGGAAATTACTGACACAATTAATGAGTGCTTTAAAAGAGAACGAATACGCAAGCAACGCAGCAAATACATGAAACATGGTTTGTTTTTTGTTTAATGTGACATGGATGTACTGTCTTTTCTCTTTGAGTGTTCAGAAGTGTGTACGTGTGTGTGTGTACCTGCATACACTTGCTTCATATGTGTGTGTGTGTGTGCATGCTTGTCTATTTAATGGGCGTGTGTGTGTGTGTGTGTGTGTGTGTGTGTGTGTATGCATATGTGTATCCTGTCCACAACATCCTGCATGTCTATAACTAAAACAGCATCTACATGTTCTCTCTCTCTCTCTCTCTCTCTCTCTCTCTCTCTCTCTCTCTCTCTCTCTCTCTCTCTCTCTCTCTCTCTCTCTCTCTCTCTCTCTCTCTCTCTCTCTCTCTCTCTCTCTCTCTCTCTCTCTCTCTCTCTCTCTCTCTCTCTCTCTCTCTCTCTCTCTCTCTCTCTCTCTCTCTCTCTCTCTCTCTCTCTCTCTCTCTCTCTCTCTCTCTCTCCCCCCCCCCTGCTGAACTCTGATCATAGACACAGTCCATATGAAGGCTGTCATGTTGCTGTTCTAGTGATGTGTCTGCTGCTGCAGAATGTGTGTCAGGGCCGGCCAGGGAGAGGGGATACAGACAGGCTAGTATTGTATGCTTCACTGGAGCATAGCCCCTCTCACAGGCCTGCTGGCTCAATTAAAACACACCTAGTCTTATCCTTATGGCTCTGTTTTGCATGTACACTGGGTGAAATATCTCCCATATCTAAATATACCTCCAACATCAAGTATATGTCTTCCCCTCCAACAACCTGCTTGTATTCAGGAATTCACTGCTTATTCTACAGCTAGTTTTGCGTATTTCGTACTATAGTATACGTAGCCATTTGGATTTCCATAGAATATGGGGTAAATTGCTTTTATGTACACTGAACAGAAACATAAACGCAACATGTAAAGTGTTGGTGCCATGTTTCATTAGCGGAAAATAAAAGATTCCAGAAATGTTCCATACGCACAAAAAGCCCAATTGTTTACATCGCTGTCAGTGAGCATTTCTCCTTTGTCAAGATAATTCATCCACCTGACAGGTGTGGCATATCAAGAAGCTGATTAAACAGCGTGTGATAATTACACTGGTGCACCTTGTACAATAAAAGGCCGCTCTAAAATGTGCAGTTTTGTCACACAAGAGAGAGTGTGCAATTGGCATGTTGTCTGCAGGAATGTCCACCAGAGCTGTTGCCAGATAATTTAATGTTCATTTCTGTACCATAAGCCGCCTCCAACATTGTTTTAGAGAATTTGGCAGTACATCAAACCAGCCTCACAACCGCAGACCACGTGTATGGTGTCGTGTGGGCGAACTGTTTGCTGATGTCAACGTTGTGAACAGTTCCGCATGGTGGCGGTGGGGTTATGGTATGGGCAGGCATAAAGATACGGACAACCAACACAATTGCATTTTATCGATGGCAATTTGAATACACAGAAGTACCTTGAATAGATCCTGAGGCCCATTGTGAGGACCCATTGTGAGGACCCATTGTGAGGACCCATTGTGAGGCCCATTGTGAGGCCCATTGTGAGGACCCATTGTGAGGCCCATTGTGAGGACCCATTGTGAGGCCCATTGTGAGGCCCATTTATTAAAGTTATCATCGAACAACAGCTGCATATCTGTATTCCCACTCATGTAAAATGCATAGATTAGAGCCTAATGAATTTATTTCATTTGACTGATTTCCTCATATGAACTGTAACTCAGTAAGATCTTTGAAATTGTTGCATGTTGCGTTTATACTTTTGTTCAGTAAATAAAATGCTTCACCTTGAAAATAAATGTTGAGGGTGAATCTTCTCCGCGTCTATTAGTATATCACCGTGACGTGCTGAGTAAGGGCTATAAATTATTAAAACATTTTAATTGCAGCAAAAACACCATGCCTAAATATGTGTTAATATTATGATGATCTGGCCTATTCAAACAAGTGTATTCTTAAAAACATATTTGGTAATGGTAGATATGGTGGTGATTTCTGATCAAATATCACAATGAAGATGACATTCTCAGCACAGATTGACAATGTTAGCTCTGTTTTTACATGGACCCATTTTAATATGACAGTGAAAGCTGTGCTATCTGTTCTACGTTCTGCTGATGGCGGATCACCGCGTGTATAACAACTGAGAGGGACCCCTTTTAAAGCACCAGGCAGCTAGAACGCCTCTGGCCTCTCCTCCTCTCCTCTCCTTGTCTCCTGTCTCTGCCTGGTTACTCAGTATGCAAGTCTGGAAGGGGAAATGCTGACATAATGGAGAAACGTGCGGGGTTAATTGATAAATATACGGGGAAGAGACGGAAGGAGCATGTCAGGGGAATGCTTTATTACACTGCAAATGAAGGAGTCTGGGAGTTTTACACCGCAGTAAAACCGTTATGGTGAATTAGCCCTCTTTGGTCTGCCCGGATGCTAATGTACATGGAGAGGCTGGAGAGAGGACTGGGGATGGACGGGACAGAGACACCGTCTCACACACGCACGCTCACACTTGGGCTGGACGATATGGCCAAAATATCATATCACGGTATTTAAAACAAATTGGTCAGTAAGACAGTATTTGACGGTATTATGTTTTTTAATAATAAAAGTTTGCTTTAAAAATGTGCTTTATGAGTAGTGCGTGAGCCAAGGGTGGCAACACATACAAGTGTTGTGTTCTGACAACAAATTAAAATGCCAGGGAGGACTTATTGTGACAGGGTAGGAAACAAAGTGTTGATAAGTGTTTCCTAGGGGACACTATAATCTTTGGCTTTATTTAATGTTTTCTCTTAGCTACTTCATGTAGCTAACATATTCATGCTTTGCATATTCCTCTTTGATTTAGAAGATACTGTTGCACAAATATCATGCTGATTTAGGTCTACACCATCACTGGTATTATCAGGCTGTATAGCTAATTACGTTTGCTCTGACTCAGTACATTTATTAGCTAGCCAGCTAACTAGCGATTAACATTAGTGGCTAACAATATTTAGGCCCAACTTGCTAAGAAAATACATAATAGCTGTTTGCAGATGTAGGAAACACAAACTAATAGTGTCATTATAGAACGCTAGTGGATTTATATTAAGAAGCAAAGTGAGAACAGCATTGTTGTCATCAACATTGTTGTATGTGCTGCATTGACCATGCAGACTGAACGCAAGTGTCTCGTGGTTGAGGAACAAACAAATGTGCTCCTTAAGTGACAGGGGGCGTGGCTTGGTCTGTGTGGAAAGCCGCATGGAGAGAGAGAGAGAGCGGAGAGGGATGACCCAAGAAGCGAAGTAAACTATAAAAATGGACGTTACACACGGCGTATCACATTTAACAAAACTAACATTCAAATACCGTTATAGAAGGTCAATTCAAATCAATACCGGTATATAGTCAAATACGGTGTATTTGAACAAAACTCACACACACACAATACACACACAGACACACAGTACACACACTGCCCCCTCCCCGCCTCCCCATCCTTACGAGTGGCCTACTTTATTTTACTTATTAATGGCTCATAATGAATATCATTGGTATTTAAACACAGCTCGTGTATCACACACGTCACGTTGATGCATTACGCCCAGGATAATTAACAAGAGGAGGCCGCAGCAAATCGTCATCTTCAGATGAAACATTTTTCCCCCTGTCCTGTCCTGCCCTGTCCTGTCCTGTCCTGCCACAAGCCTGGAGCCTGGCTCCACAATAATGATCCTAATAAAATGTGTGGCTGGGAGGGAGGGGGGGGGGGGGGCAAGAGGAGGAGGGTTGGAGGAGGGGGACTAGAAAGGATAGAGGAGTAAAACAAGCAATTACTGAAGCAACGTTAACAACGGTGTGTGTGTGTGTGTGTGTGTGTGCGTGAAAGCGTGTGTGTGTGCATATGAAAGCATGTGCATGTGCCTGGTTATGTTTGTGTGTGTGTGTGTGTGAATGTGTGTGCGTGTATTTCTGTCTTTATATCAGCGCACATGCGTTTGTGTGCGCATGCATGTGTGCGTGTGTGCAAATGTTTGTGTCTAGCACTAGGCAGTGGGTCTAGGCAGTGGCGTAGAGGCATCAGTTGAGCGGGCTGATGGATGAAAGCCTAATGCGAGGGGAAGGAGAGGAGAGGCGGCCAGACGTGCCCACTACGTGCACTTCATTAGACACTGTAATTAGCCACCGTCCACCATTAGACAGCACTGGTGGTAAGAACGCTAGCTACCGTTAGCTTAATGTCACAACATCAAAGGCCAGGGAGAGGGCTGGGGATTGGGCTTGGGGATGCATTGGGTTAGAGGTAGGATATGAGCCTGGGCTGGAGGTTGGAAACAGGGGCTGGGGCAAGGACAAGGACAGGGGGACCCGGACAGGGAATGGAAGTTGGGCTGGGGATGGGATCTAGGTCTGCTGCCTTGTCACTGGCGGCTAAGGTAAGGACCATGGGGTTGGGCGCATTGGTATGGGGCTGGGTATGCATTGGTATGGGGCTGGGTACGCATTGGTATGGGGCTGGGTACGCATTGGTATGGGGCTGGGTACGCATTGGTATGGGGCTGGGTACGCATTGGTATGGGGCTGGGTACGCATTGGTATGCGGCTGGGTACGCATTGGTATGGGGCTGGGTACGCATTGGTATGGGGCTGGGTACGCATTGGTATGGGGCTGGGTACGCATTGGTATGGGGCTGGGTACGCATTGGTATGGGGCTGGGTACGCATTGGTATGGGGCTGGGTACGCATTGGTATGGGGCTGGGTACGCATTGGTATGGGGCTGGGTACGTATTGGTCTGGGGCTGGGTACGCATTGGTCTGGGGCTGGGTACGCATTGGTCTGGGGCTGGGTACGCATTGGTATGGGGCTGGGTACGCATTGGTATGGGGCTGGGTACGCATTGGTCTGGGGCTGGGTACGCATTGGTCTGGGGCTGGGTACGTATTGGTCTGGGGCTGGGTACGCATTGGTCTGGGGCTGGGTACGCATTGGTCTGGGGCTGGGTACGCATTGGTCTGGGGCTGGGTACGCATTGGTCTGGGGCTGGGTACGCATTGTTATGAGGCTGGGTACGCATTGCTATGAGGCTGGGTACGCATTGGTATGGGGCTGGGTACGCATTGCTATGAGGCTGGGTATGCATTGGTATGGGGCTGGGCACGCATTGGTATGGGGCTGGGTACGCATTGTTATGAGGCTGGGTACGCATTGGTATGAGGCTGGGTACGCATTGGTATGAGGCTGGGTACGCATTGCTATGAGGCTGGGTATGCATTGGTATGGGGCTGGGCACGCATTGGTATGGGGCTGGGTACGCATTGGTCTGGGGCTGGGTACGCATTGGTCTGGGGCTGGGTATGCATTGTTATGAGGCTGGGTACGCATTGCTATGAGGCTGGGTACGCATTGGTATGGGGCTGGGTACGCATTGCTATGAGGCTGGGTATGCATTGGTATGGGGCTGGGCACGCATTGGTATGGGGCTGGGTACGCATTGTTATGAGGCTGGGTACGCATTGGTATGAGGCTGGGTACGCATTGGTATGAGGCTGGGTACGCATTGCTATGAGGCTGGGTACTCATTAGTATGAGGCTGGGTACGCATTGCTATGAGGCTGGGTACTCATTAGTATGAGGCTGGGTACGCATTGCTATGAGGCTGGGTACTCATTAGTATGAGGCTGGGTACGCATTGCTATGAGGCTGGGTACTCATTAGTATGAGGCTGGGTACGCATTGCTATGAGGCTGGGTACTCATTAGTATGAGGCTGGGTACGCATTGCTATGAGGCTGGGTACTCATTAGTATGAGGCTGGGGATATACAGGACTGTAACGGCAATATACTGTATATACATTTAGGAAAACACTAGACATACATTTTAATGACATGATAGAGATGTAAGAAAGGGAAAACACTACTGATGCTTAGAGGGCAACATATCAGGAATACCTAATGAATCAGGGAAGATGACATCTTAGTAACAGTGATGAGCAAGGGGGAAGGGTGGCTTGGTGAGGGCTGAAGGGGTGAGGGGTGAGGGAGATTTGGGGAGACACCAGGGTTGAGGTTGTCCACTCTAGCAGCCCTCTGAGCCTGATACAGGGGTTGTGCTCTCCGTTTGCTGCCGGTGACACACGCGGTAAGCAAACACACTAATTACCAGAGAGAGAGAGAGAGAAAGCAAAAGAGAGAGAGCGAGAGATGGAGAGAGCGAGAGAAAGAGAGAGGGGACTTTCTATCCGTATCTCATCTCGGTGACAGCAGCCTGACGTGGCAGAGCTGGGGACCTTCACTGACGATGACAGGAAATAATCATCATCCTCCTCATCATCATCCTCCTCCTCATCATCATGGCTAGCATCACCAGGGGGATGAGAGGTCATTAGGTGAGCTGAGTGCTGTCACTGCAGAGCAGCAATCAACAGTGAGACAGCCACATGAGAGAGGGTAGAGATGGCGCTCACTGACACACACACACACACACACACACACACACACACACACACACACACACACACACACACACACACACACACACACACACACACACACACACACACACACACACACACACACACATACACACACACACACACACACACACATACACACGGCAACGCAACCTCCACCGCAGGCAACAGAGACATGGAGTGTCTTGCCCTTTTAATTGATGGAGTGCAGTGGTGCCGTCTGTAGATTATGGAGTGTGTTGCCGTTTTAATTACGGTGTGTTTTGCCGTATACAGATGTAAGATCTAAATTGGAGCCAATTTGCTACAGCAGGAACATCAAATCAAATCAAATTGGTCACATACACATGGTTAGCAGATGTTATTGCGAGTGTAGTGAAATGCTTGTGCTTCTAGTTCCAACAGTGCAGTAATATCTAACAAGTAATCTAACAATTTCCCAACAACTATCTAATTCACACAAATCTAAAGGGAATATGTACATAGAAATATATGGATTAGCGATGGCCGAGCGGTATAGACAAGGCGCAATAGATGGTATAAAATACAGTATATACATATGATATGAGTAATGTAAGATATGGAAAAATTATTAAAGTGGCATTGTTGAAAGCGGCATTGTTTAAAGTGACTAGTGATCTATTTATTAAAGTGGCCAGTGATTGGGTCTCAATGTAGACAGCAGCCCCTCTGAGTTAGTGATTGCTGTTTAGCAGTCTGATGGCTTTGAGATAGAAGCTGTTTTTCAGTCTCTCGGTCCCAGCTTTGATGCACCTGTACTGACCTCACCTTCTGGATGATAGCGGGGTGAACAGGCAGTGGCTCGGGTGGTTGATGTCGTTGATGATTTGGCCTTCCTGTGAAATTGGGTGCTGGAGGTGTCGATTGTGCATCTGAAAAAGTTTGTCAGGGTTTTGGGTGCCAAGCCAAATTTCTTCAGCCTCCTGAGGTTGAAGAGGCGCTGTTGTGCCATCTTCACCACACGGTCTGTGTGGATGGACCGTTTCAGTTTGTCTGTAATATGTACGCTGAGGAGCTTAAAGCTTTCCACCTTCTCCACTGCTGTCCCTTCGATGTAGATAGGGGGGTGCTCCTTCTGCTGTTTCCTGAAGTCCACGATCATCTCCTTTGTTTTGTTGATGTTGAGTGAGAGGTTGTTTCCTGACACCACACTCCGAGTGCCCTCACCACCTCCCTGTAGGCTGTCACGTCATTGTGGGTAATCAAGCCCACTACCGTTGTGTTGTCTGCAAACTTGATGATTGAGTTGGAGACGTGCATGGTCACGTAGTCGTGGGTGAACAGGGAGTACAGAAGGGGGCTGAGCACGCACCCTTGTGGGGCCCCAGTTTTGAGGGTCAGTGAAGTGGAGATGCTGTTTCCTACCTTCACCACCTGGGGGCAGCCCGTCAAAGTCCAGGACCCAATTGCACAGGGCGGAGTTGAGACCCAGGGCCTCCAGCTTGATGATGAGCTTGGAGGGTACTATGGTGTTGAATGCTGAGCTATAGTCAATGAACAGCATTCTTACATAGGTATTCCTCTTGTCCAGATGGGATAGGGTGGTGTGCAGTGTGATGGCGATTGCATCGTCTGTGGACCTGTTGGGGCGGTATGCAAACTGAAGTGGGTCTAGGGTGACAGGTAAGGTGGAGGTGGAGGTGATATGATCCTTGACAAGTCTCTCAAAGAACTTCATGATGACAAAAGTGAGTGCTATTGGGCGGTAGTCATTTAGTTCATAATCCTGCAGCAACAGGAAATGTGAACTATTATATGGATTATAATTCATGGACATTTTTGTAGGAGTTGATAAATTTTTGTAGGAGTTGATACATTTTTGTAGGAGCTGATACATTTTTGTAGGAGCTGATACATTTTTGTAGGAGCTGATACATTTTTGTAGGAGCTGATACATTTTTGTAGGAGTTGATAAATTTTTGTAGGAGTTGATACATTTTTGTTAGGAGTTGATCAATTTTTGTTAGGAGTTGATACATTTTTGTAGGAGTTGCTAAATTTTTTTGTAAGGGAAAAATCAAGTCTGAAATGTCAAACTTCAGAAGCCTTTATAAACCTCAAATACACAACAAGTTTTCCATTTCCTGCATTGCAGTCATAAGAGTGTCTGCTAAATGACAAAGAAGAGTGCAGGAAAGTTCTCCTGCAACAGAGTGATCAAATGAAGACCCTACTGGAGAAGAGACAGGAGAAATGGCACCCACACAACCTCTCTGACCCAGACTAGGAGGGGTTGGGAAAAAGTAGAAGATTTCATGGACTGTAAGGAAAATGGATCAATAAAGTACTCTTCCTTTTCTTTTGATACCAGAAACAAATGAATATATGGCAGAACATGGAGGGCTAGGGGTACGTGGATAGCTCCCCTAAAATAACCATAGCTTTTATACTGTTGAATGAGTTCAAATGGGTTTGTTGTCATGGCTTATCCATGATATATTATCATGACATAGAAATACCAAATAGAACAGGGTCCAACAGGGTCATTTCCTCAGCCCTGGTTGCTCTCAGAACAGGTGAGGTAGTGGGGTGAGTTAGTGGGGTGAGTTAGTGGGGTGAGTTAGTGGGGTGAGTTTGTGGTCTGTGTTTGTGGGTTGAGTTAGTGGGGTGAGTTAGTGGGGTGAGTTTGTGGTCTGAGTTTGTGGGTTGAGTTAGTGGGGTGAGTTTGTGGTCTGAGTTTGTGGGTTGAGTTAGTGGGGTGAGTTTGTGTGGTGAGTTTGTGGTGTGAGTTAGTGGGGTGAGTTTGTGGGGTGAGTTTGTGGTCTGAGTTTGTGGGTTGAGTTAGTGGGGTGAGTTAGTGGGGTAAGTTAGTGGGGTGAGTTTGTGGTCTGAGTTTGTGGGTTGAGTTAGTGGGGTGAGTTTGTGTGGTGAGTTTGTGGTGTGAGTTTGTGGGTTGAGTTTGTGATGTGAGTTAGTGGGGTGAGTTTGTGGTCTGAGTTTGTGGTGTGAGTTTGTGGTGTGAGTTAGTGTGGTGAGTTTGTGGTGTGAGTTTGTGGTCTGAGTTTGTGGGTTGAGTTAGTGGGGTGAGTTTGTGTGGTGAGTTTGTGGTGTGAGTTAGTGGGGTGAGTTTGTGGTCTGAGTTTGTGGTCTGTGTTTGTGGTCTGAGTTTGTGGTCTGAGCTTGTGGGGTGAGTTAGTGGGGTGAGTGCTGTAGAATGTGTAGGTGTAAAGGTCACTAGCCATGTATCAGAGATACTGTAGACAGAGCCACAGTGGATCTGCTGTAATCCTGCTTCATCTCCTCTTTTATCTACCTGCTGCATTCAGATAAATCACCCTGCCTGCCTGCTCCCTGGGTTAACGCATGCTAATCTGGGGAAATAACACTGATCGAGGTTTGTGTGTGTGTGTGTGTGTGTCACACACATGCACAAATACACAAACACACACACACAGAGAGACGTGCGAAAGCATGCACACACACACACACACATCACACAGAGGAGAGAAGAGGTAGTAAGAATAAAGAGAGAGAGAATAGAAAAATGGGTATAATTTAATCAGAAATGCACTTGAAAATCACCATATCCATCATTATCTTCTCCTCAGTCAATGGGAGAGGAGCGCAGGCCGATAGAGATTCATTAGACAGCCAGGTAGGTGTGTGTGTGTGTGTCTGTGCGTGCGAGTGTCTATTTCACTGTGTGTATGAAAGCATCACTGTGTGTGTGTGTTTCAGTATGTGTGTGTGTTTCAGTATGTGAGTGTGTGTGCGCGCAGGCTCTCTCTGACGCCACCTCATTGGTAAGCAGGAGAGGTAGGCAAAAAGCAGGACATTCATCACGCGCCAGACGAATGACAGAGGATTACTAGTTAGACAGTGTAATAAGCACCATCTAATTTCCTCTTTAGAATCAATTTATGTTTCCCAGCTTGGGATCATCATCATCATGGGGAAAAGCTTCCCTGCTGAGAAATGAAGGAGTCAAAAAAGCCCTTTTCCATAAGAGGTAGAAGTAGAGGCAGACTGGAGTGAGGTAATGACTTGGTGGTTTCTGATTAAACTGTGAGTGGTATCTTCACTTCCTGTCTGGGTGAAATAGGACTGTTGAGTTTTCCTCAGAGAGTATCAGAGAACACAATCTGACCAGAGTAGGCCTCAAATGGCCAGACCAAGCGCTCAAGGGTGAGCCATGTGTTTATATGATAGCTTCATACTGTATGTTCAGTTGAGTTATACACTGTCTGTACATTCACATTGAGTACTTGCCATGATTGTACCTGTGTTTTGGGGAAACAGGATTTCGTTGCAACACAACTAAAGTGAGAGACAGAATGACTAGAATATTACAAGCTAGACGTCCAAGTAGCCAGCTATGTGGTAACATTCACCACAAATGCAGTCTGTCGGAACAGTGGTCTGTGGTTGCGCTTACTTACAAACGTCCCAAAAAATCAGAATTCATCAAATGTGCGTGTGCGTGTTCGCGTGTGCGTGCGTGTGCGCTCCCTAATCCAGTCAAAGCACCGCGTCTCCTCCGTGCCGCGTGTTAGTGTGTGTTACTCAGCGGTGGGGTGCTAGCTCTCCAGCAGGCTAACTGATCGGGCCAGCCTGTGGGCTCACAATAACAACAACAACAACCAGAAACACACACTGCAACAAACACACACTCCCCCAGTCACCTCTAAAGTTAGAGAGAACAGACCGAGCGAGAGGGAGATAGAGAGAGAGAATATTGTTTATTTCACTTTTGTTTATCCATTTCACTTGCTTTGGCAATGTAAACATGTTTCCAATGCCAATAAAGGCAATTTAATTGAATTGAGAGAGAGACAGAAAGGACAGAGAGAGAGAGAGAGAGAGAGAGAGAGAGAGAGAGAGAGAGAGAGAGAGAGAGAGAGAGAGAGAGAGAGAGAGAGAGAGACAGAGAGACAGAGACAGAGAGACAGAGAGACAGAGAGACAGAGAGACAGAGAGACAGAGAGACAGAGAGACAGAGAGACAGAGAGAGAGGAATAAACCAGTCCCCTGAACCATAAAATACACCCACATCAAAACATATTCCCAAAATGCCTTTTAACCTACACCAGGTGTTTGATACCAAACATTTTGGCCCACGACCGCATTTTGATATCTGACAGTTCGCGCGACACCAACCACGTGAAAATAATCATGTAATTAACAGCCAATGCTTACTTTTTTTTTTACATGGGGCTATGGCAGTCAATCGAAAAACATTCCAGCAGTATTTCTGATTGTCTTCTCAACTCACCATCAGATACTTTTAACGTGGGGCTATGACAGTCAATTGTTAATTAGTCTGACATAATGTATCTTATCTCACCACCACTAATGAGATGGGTGTGCTTGATCCATGTCGTGTGCGGAGATTCTCCAACCTGGATCGATATTTGGTTTTAATGCAGACGAGAGCACCGAATCCAGCTTCACACGGATATGAGTTGGTGAAGGGTACCATGAGTTTTATGGTGCTTTCAAGACAACTGGGAACTCAGAAAAATCCAAGGTCAAATCATGACGTCAGTGATCTTCAGGTCGAAAGTCGGAGCTCTAGAAAGGAATTCCGAGTTGGATGACCGTTCAAAACCATATTTCCCAGTCAGAGCTTGTTTTTTCCCCCCCAGTTGTCTTGAAAGCACTGAAGTCGGAAGTCAGAGATTTCCGAGTGCCCAGTTCCTAGTTGTTTTGAAAGCGGCATTAAGGCTCAGAGGGAGATGGCAGGGTATTTATTCCATTTGAGTCAGGAACCAAAACTCCTCCGTAGTGACCCGGGAATGCGTTGTCTGCAGCATTTGGTCACATGACAGCTCGATCAGCTGTTCGATTTCACTTACTGGCATGTCAACTGAGCCAGGATCACAGTCAAGCGGATTGGGAAGTAGGCCCCAAAGTCCTCTTCCAAGCGCTGGAGGGGAGCAGTCATCACTCGTGTGGGACACTTACTGATGCTGTTTTCTGTTAGAAACATGCACAGCCAAGGGAAAGGGGGCATCGTTCGCTTTTGAAAGACTCTCTCTCCAATAAATCAAATCAAATTGTATTAGTCACATGCGCTGAATACAACAGGTGCAGACCTTAGAGTGAAATGCTTACTTACGAGCCCCTATCCGACAGTGCAGTTAAAAAAAATATGGACAAGCAAAAGAGATAAAAGTAACAGGTAATTAAAGTGGAGCAGTAGAAAATAACAATATACAGATGAAGTCGGAAGTTTACATACACTTAGGTTGGAGTCATTAAAGCTTGTTTTTCAATCAATCCAAACATTTCTTGTTAACAAACTATAGTTTTGGCAAGTCGGTTAGGACATCTACTTTGTGCATGACACAAGTAATTTTTCCAACAATTGTTTACAGACAGATTATTTCACTTATAATTCACTGTATCTCAATTATGATTTCTTTTGATTTCCCCATGATGTCAAGCAAAGAGGCACTGAGTTTGAAGGTAGGCCTTGACATACATCCAGAGGTACACCTCCAATTGACTCAAATTATATAAATTAGCCTATCAGAAGTTTCTTAAGCCATGACATAAAAATATCTATATCCACATTAAACGAGTCCTACATCGACATAACCTGAGAGGCCGCTCAGCAAGGAAGAAGCCACTGCTCCAAAACCGCCATTAAAAAAGCCAGACTATGGTTTGCAACTGCACATGGGGCCAAAGATCGTACTTTTTGGAGAAATGTCCTCTGGTCTGATGAAACAAAAATAGAACTGTTTGGCCATAATGACCATCATTATGTTTGGAGGAGCCGAAGAACATCATCCCAACCGTGAAGCACAGGGGTGGCAGCATCATGTTGTGAGGGTGCTTTGCTGCAGGAGGGACTGGTGCACTTCATAAAATAAATGGCATCATGAGGCAGGACAATTATGTGGATATATTGAAGCAACATCTCAAGATATCAGTCAGGAAGTTAAAGCTTGGTCGCAAATGGGTCTTCCAAATGGACAATGACCCCAAGCATACTTCCAAAGTTGTGGCAAAATGGCTTAAGGACAACAAAGTCAAGGTATTGGAGTGGCCATCACAAAGCCCTGACCTCAATCCCATAGAAAATTTGTGGGCAGAACTAAAAAAGCATGTGTGAGCAAGGAGGCCTACAAAACTGACTACAAACCTGAGTTACAGCAGCTCTGTCAGGAGGAATGGGCCAAAATTCACCCAACTTATTGTGGGAAGCTTGTGGAAGGCTACCAGAAACGTTTGACCCAAGTTAAACAATTTATAGGCAATGCTACCAAATACTAATTGAGTGTATGTAAACTTCTGACCCACTGGCAATGTGATGAAAGACATAAAAGCTGAAATAAATCATTCTCTCTACTATTATTCTGACATTTCACATTCTTAAAATAAAGTGGTGATACTAACTGACCTAAAACAGGGATATTTTACTAGGATTAAATGTCAGGAATTGTGAAAAACGGAGTTTAAATGTATTTGGCTAAGGTGTATGTAAACTTCCGACTTCAACTGTATACAGGGGGGTGCCGGTACAGAGTCAATGTGCTGGGGAACCAGTTAGTTGAGGTAGTATGTACATGTAGGTAGAGTTAATTAATTAAAGTGACTATGCATAGATGACAATAGAGAGTGGCAGTGGTGTGGAGAGTGGCAGTGGTGTGGGTAGCCATTTGACTAGATGTTCAGGAGTCTTATGGCTTGGGGGTAGAAGCTGTTTAGAAGCCTCTTGGACCTAGACTTGGCACTCCAGTACCGCTTGCCGTGTGGGAGCAGAGAGAACAGTCTATGACCTGACTTGGGTGGCTGGAGTTTTTGACCATTTTTAGGGCCATCCTCTGACACTGCCTGGTATAGAGGTCCTGGATGGCAGGAAGCTTGGCCCCAGTGATGTACTGGGTCGTTCGCACTACCCTCTGTAGTGCCTTGCGGTCGGAGGTCGAGCAGTTGGCATACCAGGCAGTGATGCAACCAGTCAGGATGCTCTCGATGGTGCAGCTGTAGAACCTTTTGAGGATCTGAGGACCCATGCCAAATATTTTAATTCTCCTGAAATAGGTTTTGTCGTGCCCGCTTCACGACTGTCATGGTGTGCTTGGACCATGTTAGTTTGTTGGTGATGTGGACACCAAGGAACTTGAAGCTCTCAACCTGCTCTACTGCATCCCCGTCGATGAGAATGGGGGCGTGCTCGGTCCTCTTTTTCCTGTAGTCCACAATCATCTCCTTTGTCTTGATCACATTGAGGGAGAGGTTGTTGTCCTGGCACCACACGGCTAGGTCTCTGACCTCCTCCCTGTAGGCTGTCTTGCTGTTGTCGGTGATCAGGCCTACCACTGTTGTGTCATCGGCAAATTTAATGATGGTGTTGGAGACGTGCCTGGCCGTGCAGTCATGAGTGAACAGGGAGTACAGGAGGGGGCTGAGCACGCACCCATAAGGGGCCCCTGTGTTGAGGATCAGCGTGGCGGATGTGTTGTTACCTACCCTTACCACCTGGGGGTGGCCCGTCAGGAAGTCCAGGATCCAGTTGCAGAGGGAGGTGTTTAGTCCCAGGGTCCTTAGCTTATTGATGAGCTTTGAGGGCACTATGGTGTTGAACGCTGAGCTGTAGTCAATGAATATCATGCTTACATACGTAGGAAAGGTCAGTGTGGAGTGCAATAGAGACGGCATCATCTGTGGATCTGTTGGGGCGGTATGCAAATTGGAGTGGGTCTAGGGTTTCTGGGATGATGTGGTTCATGTGAGCTATGACCAGCCTTTGAAAGCACTTCATGGCTACAGACGTGAGTGCTACAGGTCAGTAGTCATTTAGGCAGGTTACCTTAGTGTTCTTGGGCACAGGAACTATGGTGGTCTGCTTAAAACATGTTGGTAATACAGACTCCGACAGGGAGAGGTTGAAAATGTCAGTGAAAACACTTGCTAGTTGGTCAGCGCATGCTCGCAGTACACATCCTGGTAATCCGTCTGGCCCTGCGGCCTTGTGAATGTTGACCTGTCTTAAGGTCTTACTCACATCGGCTGCGGAGAGCGTGATCACACAGTCGTCCGGTACAGCTGGTGCTCTCATGCATGTTTCAGTTTTATTTGCCTCGAAGCGAGCATATAAGTAGTTTAGCTCATCCGGTAGGCTTGTGTCACTGGGCAGCTCTCGGCTGTGCTTCCCTTTGTAGTCTGTAATGGTTTGCAGGCTCTGACACATCCGACGAGCGTCAGAGCCGGTGTAGTACGACTCAATCTTAGTCCTGTATTGACGCTTGGCCTGTTTGAGGGTTCGTCGGAGGGCATAGCGGGATTTCTTATAAGCTTCTGGGTTAGAGTCCCGCTCTTTGAAAGTGGCAGCTCTAGCCTTTAGCTCAGTGCGGATGCTGCCTGTAATCTATGGTTTCTGGTTCGGGTCTTACCAGACGCCGCTGTTCTACCCTGCCGGTACATTGTACATCGTATAACCAGCCAACCAGTATGTTGATATCCTCTGCCTCGGGTCCGTCAGAATCGTGAAATAATTATTTCCTCTGAATCCACTGATTCGGTCACTCATCTGTAGAATGTTTTTGTATTTCCCCTGCATGCAGTTCGTCTAGTTTCCCAAATATGTCTGTTACATAGGCAAACAGACATTATCTTTTCATTACACAGAAAGTCAACCAAGTCTCTTTTTTTTTTCATCCATTGTGAACGACAACAGTTCCTCTCTCGATGCGAAAAATCTTTCCAACACTCCCCCTCGATAACCACCGAGCCTCGGTGTGAAATAGAACGTTGGCATGCTTTGATCCCATATCGCCACATAGTTTTGTGAACAGGTGTGTGCAGTGGATGTGGTTTGATGTAGTTTACAATCGAAGTTACCTGCTGCAGTATATCTCTGAGTTCTGTGCTCAGCTCTTTTGCCACCAGTTGCTCTCACACATTCATAACTAGAGTGCAGAGGCCTGCCCGCCACCCCGCTTTAGATAGAACCCCATCTGTGTAAAAGCCCACCATTCGATCCCGGGGAATCTGTTCTTCGCCAATATAGCCACGGAGCACACTGAACATCCCCATCATGGTCGGGAATCGTGAGGAATCGTGAGGCAGAACAATATGTTCTTGTGAATAGCATGTGTAGCAAACAAAGGTCAATCCATGGGCATAAGGTCCATTTGGAGCGCATAAGCTGGGGAGTTTTTGAGTCGTTCTGTCAGAGATTCCCCTTGATTGCTAGCAATAGCATAAATTCTTTGTTTAACAGTGTCATCTGATAAAGGTATTGATGTGAGTTTTTGCGCCTCTGCCTTGTTTTCACCATATCAATTGTGGCCGGTAACATCAAAGTCTCTGCAATAGTGTGTGGTTTCATAGCGTAGCAGGTCTAGCCATTCACCGTGGGAATGATTCAAGTGCAACGGTCAAGTGTGGCCTTTTCCCATGATCTCTCTAATCATGTCCCTTTAGATTTTTACGGTTAACCACATTACAACAATTTTGAGATACAAAGACGATGTTGTAATATATCTTTTTTTTTTTTTTTTTTTTTACATGACTCTATCCTGATCTATCTTTTGATAGAACATGCCAAAAATATTTCAAGAGCAGCCTTTTTCAATCTTTGTAACATTGCAAAAATCTGATACTTTTTATGAAAAAAAATTGCAGAAAAGCTAAACCATGCTTTTGTCACTTTAACATTAGACTACTGCAATGCCCTACTCTCCAGCTACCCAGATAAAGTTCAGCTAGTGCTAAATACGACTGCTAGAATCTTGACTAGAAGACTATTTTTAAAAGTTTTACTGCTAACCTACAAAGCATTACATGGACTTGCTCCTACCTACCTCTCCGATTTGGTCCTGCCGTACATACCTACACCTACGCTACGGTCACAAGATGCAGAATTTTTGGAAGCAGGGCTTTCTCCTATAGAGCTCAATTTTTATGGAATGGTATGCCGATCCATGTGAGAGACGCAGACTCTGTCTCGATCTTTAAGTCTTTACTGAAGACTGATCTCTTCAGTAGGTCCTATGATTGAGGAGTGTGAAGGTGAACGGCAAGGCACTGGAGTGACAAACCACCCTTGCTGTCTCTGCCTGGCCGGCTCGCCTCGCTCCGCTGGGATTTCTGACTCTGACCCTATTACGGGGGCTGAGTCACTGGCTTGCTCGCGCTCTCCCATGCCGTCCCTAGGAGGTGTGCATCACGTCGTGCCAGGCTTTTCGCTATACTCGACCTGGTTGAGTCACTGCCTTTCTGTCCTCGGGCTCATGCGGTGGCGGAGATCTTCGTGGGCTATACTCTGTTGATATCCCTTTGGTGGTGTGGGGGCTGTGCCTTGGCAAAGTGGGTGAGGTTATATCCTGCCTGGTTGGCCCTGTCCGGGGGTAACTTTGGGCGGGGCCACAGTGTCCCCTGACCCCCCTGTCTCGATCTCTAGCATCTATGCTGCAATAGTCTGCCAGGGGGTAGGGTCAGTCTGTCATATCTGGTGTAATTCTCCTGTCTTATCTGGTGTTCCATGTGATCTTAGGTATGCTCCCTCTAATTCTCCCATCTCTCTCTCCCTCCCTCCCGGAAGACCTGAGGCTTAGGACCATGCCTCAGGACTACCTGGCCTGACTACTCCTGGCAGTCCATCTGGTCATGCTGATGATCCAGTTTCTGCTGTTCTGCCTGCGGCTATGGAACCCTGACCTATTCATCTCTCTCTCTCTCTCTCTCTCTCTCTCTCTCTCTCTCTCTCTCTCTCTCTCTCTCTCTCTCTCTCTCTCTCTCTCTCTCTCTCTCTCTCTCTCTCTCTCTCTCTCTCTCTCTCTCTCTCTCTCTCTCTCTCTCTCTCTCTCTCTCTCTCTCTCTCTCTCTCTCTCTCTCTCTCTCTCTCTCTCTCTCTCTCTCTCTCTCTCTCTCTCTCTCTCTCTCTCTCTCACTCACTCACTCACTCACTCACTCACTCACTCACTCACTCACTCACTCACTCACTCACTCACTCACTCACTCACAACGTTTGAACATCTTGATGAACCATCTGGCCTTACTGGCCATGTACTCTTATAATCTTCACCCGGCACAGCCAGAAGAGGACTGGCCACCCCTCAGAGCCTGGTTCCTCTCTAGGCTTCTTTCTAGGTTCCAGCCTTTCTAGAGTTTTTCCTAGTCACCGTGCTAAAATAACCGCATTGCTTGCTCTCTGGGGTTTCAGGCTTGGTTTCTGTATAAGCACTTAGTGACTACTGCTGACTTAAAAAGGGGTTTCTAAATCAATTTGATTGATTATCCGTGAGAAGGCTTTTAAGCCTATTAATTGATGGAAATACCAGTTGTGTGTAAATACATTTGGCCGGTCATGCTTATTGGTCTATGGGTTCATTTGCATAATTTAGTGGAATTAAATTGGCGTGTGTATATTCGTTATGTATCGTATCTATCACAAACGCACAGCATACAGATCCAGAGCCTTTGAGTTGACAATTTGTCAGACAGCGCTTTTATAAGCCCAATCACTGCGCAACAATTCGAAATGCAATCGTGTGTTAAAAAAAGGTTGGACGGCCACGATTAAAAAAGAGCTACGATTTCTAGGCCTATTTCTCAACTGGTAGCCTAAATGAAGCGCGCTTCCCATTCGCCATTCAAATGTATAGGCAGCGCAAGGAAGACTTCTTCAGTACGTCACACACCAATTTGCATTGAGCTGGAGGCAGTATGCATTTTGAAAACATATACCGTAGCTACTTAATTGTTTGAAGCCTTAATGTTTTACTACACATTATGAGGCATGTTTTACGTTGCTTCAAAGTAGCCTAGGCAAAGTCCGACTATATCCATGGAGGCAATTATTTTATAAAGACTTCCATATGCCATTGAAACCAGTAGCCTCTCTCTCTCAGCTTCTATTGGTTATCAACTTTCCTTCATTGTCCAGAGCCAAAAGGCACAATCCTAGTCATATTAGCAATCCATAGTTCTTGCATCTATAGATTTCCCCTCTTTCTAAATTTCTCATTTTGACAATGGTGTTTTCCCGCTAAATGTATTATGAAACAAACATTTGGGCGTAGCCTACGGTATGGTGCACATTGCTGCGCTTATAATGTGAAGAAATAATCGTTTTGCAACATTTTAAGCTAAATGTTCTGATCTGTTGCATCAGAATCATTGCTTTTTAACTTTTTTTAAATTTACTGTAGCCTGTTTCTATTGGTTGTATGCATTTGGGATCTATTGTCCCACAACTGTCCCAGAGTCTGTTTGGTATAGGCAATTTTTTCTCGACAAGCTGACCAATATAATAGGTAAACTTTTCTACTATGGGGGATAGTAGATTGATATAGGCTTGGGATTTGCTGTTCGTTACTCATCTTGTTGGCTGAAGAAAAGTAAATGTGGAAAGTGAATCTAACATCTTCAAAGTGCACATCGGAATTCGGTAAGAAGGACATACATCCTAGACTTGCATGTTCTGTTAATATGAATTACCATAATCTACATGTGATTGTGATTTCTGTCACTCTGAGCAGCGTGGGTAGACGCCCTAATCAGGTTACTCACCCAATGCATTATGGGTCCGGTAAATTTCTCAAATGTCTGGTAAATTAAAAATGCTGCCGGCAAATGTCCGGCGCAACATTTTCATGACGGAAACCCTGCTTGACACATCTCAACACACACATCCCCGTAGCAAAGTGTCCAGTGTTGCTGAGACATGCGACATATCCTGCCCCTGCCGTCAGCGGCGGGAGACCCTGTGGCGTGCCGCCTTGTTTATCTCATTCTGGGCAAAGTGTTCTCTCATTTGCCTCGTTTCCAGGCAATTGGTGTGTGTGTATGTGTGTGTGTGTGTGTGTGTGTGTGTGTGTGTGTGTGCGCGCTGCGGGGCTGTGGCTGCTGGGAACAGAGCTAATAAAAAACCCTGATCCATGAAAGGCCTTGAGCAAAGACACACTCAATTACCTAATGCCTGGGGCCGGGGGGCCGACCACACTGCTGCTGCCACAGCCCACTCATTTACGTATGCATCCCCGCAGGTGTGTGTGTGTGTGGGGGGGTGGGGGGGGGATTTGACTGTGGCCAGGGCGTATGTGTGGGTTGTGATTGTGTGTGTGTGTGTGTGTGTGCATTTGCGCGTGAGAGAGTGCATGGATTTATTAAATTGCTGTCAGGTTTGACAAATGTGTATAGCTGAAGTTGGGAGGTTGTGTTAGAGTGCTCTCCATGGTAAAAGCGAGTGTTGTTTCTTAAACTGAGGCTGTGTGTGTCTTCAGATATTGAACGGACTCATATCTCAAATAACAATATAGTTAAAAAGATAGCGGGATGTCCAACAACAAAAAAGGTTGACTTGAATAATACACAATGCATAGAGGATGATGTGAGAAGAACAGGAATTCCCAGGTTGAAAACACACACACAAAGAAAACAACATTGGTACCTGTTTCCCCTGCAGGTCCTCCTGGTGTTCCTCTCTGAAGTATTTGGTCCCATAGGGGACAGGCTGGAAGGAAGAGGTGGTGTGGAGCATCCTCTCATAACTCCTGTTCTGATGGGCCTTAGAGAACGGCTGGAACCTGGAGAGAAGGAGAGGAGAGGACCTATGAAGTCTCATGTCAACAACGTCGACAATAATGCTTTCGAAAGAATCCAGTGCACCTTCAAAACAATATACAGTCCAATCTCTGTAAACCTAAGCCCCATCTCTAAGACAATTCCTAGACACAACATTCAGTATGGGCCTCCTATTCGATCCCTCTATCCTTTCATCCCGCTTCCCTCCATCCCTTCATCCCGCTTCCCTCCATCCCTCCCTCCATGATGGCAGGGTCCTCTCTTCATCTCCATCCCAGTCTGATATTACATGAATGCCTGCTGGTCCAGTCTAATGATGTAGGCCTTGTCTTATGTCTCTCTGTATCTCTGCTTTGGACCACACAGTGGAAATGACCCAGGAAACACACACACACACACGTCTGATTTCCATCCAAATTCCCCCCACACACTCAAAGAGCCTCTATAGCAGGGGTGGGCAATTCCAGTCCTCAGGGGTCTGATTGGTGTCACAGTTTTGCCCCAGCCCCAGCTAACACACCTGACTCCAATGATCACCTAATCATGATGTTCAGTTTAGAATGCAATTTGATTAATCAGCTGTGTTTGCTAGGTATGGAGACAAAGTGTGACACCAATCAGGCCCCCGAGGACTGGAGTTGCCCAGCCCTGCTCTATAGTGTGTGTTTTTGCAGCCAAATGGGACTTCTTGTCTGCAGAGCTTATCACTACATATAAGAGTTAGGAGGTGTGTGTGTGGTTGTTTTTTGTTGTTTGCTGGTGTTCAGAGTAAATCGCTATTGCCGAGGAGAAAAGCCAGCTGTTAATTTCTGTCAGGTTGATTTTGTAAATTACACCCCAGACACATTACTTAGGGGAATATTTATCCTGTGCACTAGGTGTGTGTGTGTGTGTGTGTGTGTGTGGGGGGGGGGGGTCAACTTGAGTACATCACTAAACAAACAAACAAACAAACAAACAAAAACGCTACCTAGGCACAACCCAGCTAGCACATAACGTTCTGAGAACCATATGTTTCTTAGAGCTTGGTGAGAGTGTGGTTGTCCTATGGTTATTTTGCAAACAACTTTCCCACGAAGTTCTGGGAATGGTGCAGGATACCCAGCTAGCACATAACGTTCTGAGAACCATATGTTTTTTAGGTGGTTTCAGTAATTCAGCATATCGTTTCATACAGGTTTCCTCATGGTTCTGTTTAAAGTAATGTTCTCAGAACATTAAGAACACTTTCCATTAAAACTACAAGAAAACATTAGTAACATTCAAATAACGTTATAAGTATGTTATTTAAAAACATACACATTCTGTTATCAGCGCCAACAAACTCTCTATAGCCTCTATCTTGTTAAAACTTCTTATGGCTGCAATCCCGTTACCGGGATGATATGACAACAGCCAGTGAAAGTGCAGGGCGCCAAATTCAAACAACAGAAATCTCATAATTAAAATTCCTCAGACATACATGTGTCTTATACCATTTTAAAGGTAATCTTGTTGTTAATCCCACCAAAGTGTCAGATTTCAAATATGCTTTTCAGCGAAAGCACTACAAACGATTATGTTAGGTCACCACCAAACCACAATAAGCACAGCCATTTTTCCAGCGAAAGATAGCTTTCACAAAAAGCAGAAATAGAGATAAAATGAATCACTAACCTTTGATGATCTTCATCAGATGACACTCATAGGACTTCATGTTACACAATACATGCATGTTTTGTTTGATAAAGTTCGTATTTATATAAAAAAATCTGAGTTTACATTGGCGCGTTACATTCACTAGTTCCAAAAACATCAAGTGATTTTGCATAGCTACATCGTTTCAACAGAAATACTCATCATAAATGTAGATGATAATACAAGTTATACACATGGAATTATAGATATACCTCTCCTTAATGCAACCGCTGTGTCAGATTTCAAAAAACTTTACGGAAAAACAAACCATGCAATAATCTGAGACGGCGCTCAGAACAATAGCCAAATTAGCCCCCATGTTGGAGTCAACAGAAATTACATCATAAATATTCCCTTACCTTTGATTATCTTCATCAGAATGCAGTGCCAGGAATCCTAGTTCCACAATAAATCGTTGTTTTGTTCGATAATGTCTATTACTTATGTCCAATTAGCTAATTTTGCTAGCATGTGTAGTACACGTGTCCAAACGCTCGCACAGATGCAGGCAAACGTCGGACGAAAACTTCAAAAAGTTATATTACAAGTCGAATAAACTGGTCAAACTTAGTAGAGAATCAATCTTCAGGATGTTGTTATCATATACAGTGGGGAGAACAAGTATTTGATACACTGCCGATTTTGCAGGTTTTCCTACTAACAAAGCATGTAGAGGTCTGTAATTTTTATCATAGGTACACTTCAACTGTGAGAGACGGAATCTAAAACAAAAATCCAGAAAATCACATTGTATGATTTTTAAGTAATTCATTTGCATTTTATTGCATGACATAAGTATTTGATCACCTACCAACCAGTAAGAATTCAGGCTCTCACAGACCTGTTAGTTTTTCTTTAAGAAGCCCTCCTGTTCTCCACTCATTACCTGTATTAACTGCACCTGTTTGAACTCGTTACCTGTATAAAAGACACCTGTCCACACACTCAATCAAACAGACTCCAACCTCTCCACAATGGCCAAGACCAGAGAGCTGTGTAAGGACATCAGGGATAAAATTGTAGACCTGCACAAGGCTGGGATGGGCTACAGGACAATAGGCAAGCAGCTTGGTGAGAAGGCAACAACTGTTGGCGCAATTATTAGAAAATAGAAGAAAATAGAAGAAGTTCAAGATGATGGTCAATCACCCTCGGTCTGGGGCTCCATGCAAGATCTCACCTCGTGGGGCATCAATGATCATGAGGAAGGTGAGGGATCAGCCCAGAACTACACGGCAGGACCTGGTCAATGACCTGAAGAGAGCTGGGACCACAGTCTCAAAGAAAACCATTAGTAACACACTACGCCGTCATGGATTAAAATCCTGCAGCGCACACAAGGTCCCCCTGCTCAAGCAGGCGCATGTCCAGGCCCGTCTGAAGTTTGCCAATGACCATCTGGATGATCCAGAGGAGGAATGGGAGAAGGTCATGTGGTCTGATGATTCAAAAATAGAGCTTTTTGGTCTAAACTCCACTCGCCGTGTTTGGAGGAAGAAGAAGGATGAGTACAACCCCAAGAACACCATCCCAACCGTGAAGCATGGAGGTGGAAACATCATTCTTTGGGGATGCTTTTCTGCAAAGGGGACAGGACGACTGCACCGTATTGAGGGGAGGATGGATGGGGCCATGTATTGCGAGATCTTAGCCAACAACCTCCTTCCCTCAGTAAGAGCATTGATGATGGGTCGTGGCTGGGTCTTCCAGCATGACAACGACCCGAAACACACAGCCAGGGCAACTAAGGAGTGGCTCCGTAAGAAGTATCTCAAGGTCCTGGAGTGGCCTAGCCAGTCTCCAGACCTGAACCCAATAGAAAATCTTTGGAGGGAGCTGAAAGTCCGTATTGCCCAGCGACAGCCCCGAAACCTGAAGGATCTGGAGAAGGTCTGTATGGAGGAGTGGGCCAAAATCCCTGCTGCAGTGTGTGCAAACCTGGTCAAGAACTACAGGAAACGTATGATCTCTGTAATTGCAAACAAAGGATTCTGTACCAAATATTAAGTTCTGCTTTTCTGATGTATCAAATACTTATGTCATGCAATAAAATGCTAATTAATTACTTAAAAATCATACAATGTGATTTTCGGGATTTTTGTTTTAGATTCCGTCTCTCACAGTTGAAGTGTACCTATGATAAAAATTACAGACCTCTACATGCTTTTTAAGTAGGAAAATCTGCAAAATCGGCAGTGTATCAAATACTTGTTCTCCCCACTGTATATCCAATAACGTTCCTACCGGAGCATTCTTTTCAGTCTCTATAAGTAATGGAACGCATGGCGATATCATGAGGAAAGTGCGTGACCAAGAACTGGCACTCTGCCAGACCACTGACTCAAACACCTCCCATCCAGTCCCACAACACAGCATAAGCTTCATTCCCACACTTCCCAACTTGTAAGTCGCTCTGGATAAGAGCGTCTGCTAAATGACTTAAATGTAAATGTAATTCCACGTTCTACTGACTGTCGACATCTAGTGGAAGGCGTAGGAAGTGCAAACAGATCCATATATTACAGGGAATTGAATAGGCAATGACTTTAACATCGACCACTCTCAGAATTCTCACTTCCTGTTTGGATTTTTTTGCCTGCCATATGAGTTCTGTTATACTCACAGACATAATTCAAACAGTTTTAGAAACTTCAGAGTGTTTTCTATCCAATACTAATAATAATATGCATATATTAGTAACTGGGACTGAGGAGCAGGCCGTTTACTCTGGGCACCTTTCATCCAAGCTACTCAATACTGCCCCTGCAGCCATAAGAAGTTCAGTTTGTTCAGGTGGGTGCTTGTTTCCTTTGAAATGGGGTCTGTTTGAATCGACTTTAATGAACAGCTTTGTATGATAAAAAAACATGGTATGCTAGACCCATCCTTTACAAACTCTCATAGTCTCACGTCAGAATTAGATTGTCACATCTGCCGCCGCTCCCCCTCTCTGGCGCTCGAGGTTGCCAGGCTGCTCATCATTACGTACACCTGTCACCATCATTACGCGCGCCAGTGCTTCATCGGACTCACTTGGACTCTATCACATCATTGATTACCTCCCCTATATCTGTCACTCCCTCAGTTTCATTCCCATTACTGCACTGATGTTGTTTTGCTTCTCTTGTCCAGACACTGTTCTTGTTTAGTTTCATGTCTATTTATTATTAAATCCTCACCCTATACTTGCTTCCCATCTCACAGCGTCTGTAGTTACAGAACCGTTACAGAATGCAGAAACCACAATTGGAAGCATCAGGGAGTTTTTTGTTGGTGATGTTGGGTCCGGGTGCTACTGCCGAAGCAACCGGGGAAGCCTCAGCTGGCTTGTCAGGCTCCCATGCCTCAGCTGGCTCGAGAGGCTCACAAGCCTCGGTTGGCTCGAAAGGCTCACAAGCCTTGCTTGGCTCGACAGGCTCCCACGCCAAGCCTTGCTTGGCTCGACAGGCTCCCACGCCATGCCTCAGCTGGCTCGTCGGGCTCCCACGCCATGCCTCAGCCGGCTCGTCGGGCTCCCATGCCGCAGCCGGCTCGCCTGGCTCCCACGCCTCGGCCCGTCAGGCTCGCCCAGGTAGGACGCCAGGAGGGGGGTGGGGGGGGGTACTGTCACGTCTGCTCCCGCTTCCCCTCTCTGGCACTCGAGGTCGCCAGGCTGCTAATCATTACACACCTGTCACCATCGTTAGTCGCACCAGCACTTCACCGGACTCACCTGGACTCCATTACTCACTGTTGCCCCTAGTGGTCAGTTTCCATGTCATCTTCCGACGTCCTCAGACATGGATGGACACCAAATAATGATTTTTATTATAGGTGACCTGCTTGCCATCCTGGTGGCGCAGTGTACTAATTATATGGATAAAGAGCAGAAGTTCAAATGTTTGAATCTCACTGACGCAAGTGCCAGATTTAAATAATAAATATGTTTGCATGATTAATACCAAAGCAAATTAATTTCCAAGTGTCCTATCTGAGCTCAAAGCAGTTAACCTAAACTAACAATGTTATTCAAAATTTTACTGAAAAATATTCTCAGGGAACCATAGTAAAACGTTCTTAGAACCTCCCTGCAACCTAAAAATGTATGTTCCCAGAACAGGCAAAATAATCACTTCCGTTCTCAGAACGTTTAAAAATGTTACCGGTCAGGAAACTTATGACTTCGTTCACAGAAGCAATGGGAAACCAAAATCTTACATTCCCACAACTGTCAAGGAACCAAATGTGCTAGCTGGGTTTGTATTAAAACCCTACTCAATAGATACGCTTTCCACGTTGACTTTTTTAGATTTGGCGTATGTATGGTAGAGTTGGCGTATGTATAGTAGAGTTGGCGTATGTATGGTAGAGTTGGCGTATGTATAGTAGAGTTGGCGTATGTATAGTAGAGTTGGCGTATGTATAGTAGAGTTGGCGTATGTATGGTAGAGTTGGCGTATGTATAGTAGAGTTGGCGTATGTATGGTAGAGTTGGCGTATGTATGGTAGAGTTGGCGTATGTATAGTAGAGTTGGCGTATGTATAGTAGAGTTGGCGTATGTATGGTAGAGTTGGCGTATGTATGGTAGAGTTGGCGTATGTATGGTAGAGTTGGCGTATGTATGGTAGAGTTGGCTTATGTATGGTAGAGTTGGCGTATGTATGGTAGAGTTGGCGTATGTATAGTAGAGTTGGCGTATGTATGGTAGAGTTGGCGTATGTATGGTAGAGTTGGCGTATGTATGGTAGAGTTGGCGTATGTATGGTAGAGTTGGCGTATGTATGGTAGAGTTGGCGTATGTATGGTAGAGTTGGCGTATGTATGGTAGAGTTGACGTATGTATAGTAGAGTTGGCGTATGTATAGTAGAGTTGGCGTATGTATGGTAGAGTTGGCGTATGTATGGTATTGTTGGTGTATGTATGGTAGAGTTGGCGTATGTATGGTAGAGTTGGCGTATGTATAGTAGAGTTGGCGTATGTATAGTAGAGTTGGCGTATGTATAGTAGAGTTGGCGTATGTATAGTAGAGTTGGCGTAAGTATGGTATAGTTGGCGTATGTATGGTATAGTTGGCGTATGTATGGTAGAGTTGGCGTATGTATGGTAGAGTTGGCGTATGTATGGTAGAGTTGGCGTATGTATAGTAGAGTTGGCGTATGTATAGTAGAGTTGGCGTATGTATAGTAGAGTTGGCGTATGTATAGTAGAGTTGGCGTATGTATGGTAGAGTTGGCGTATGTATGGTAGAGTTGGCGTATGTATGGTAGAGTTGGCGTATGTATAGTAGAGTTGGCATATGTATAGTAGAGTTGGCGTATGTATAGTAGAGTTGGCGTATGTATAGTGGCGTTGGTGTATGTATAGTAGAGTTGGCGTATGTATAGTAGAGTTGGCGTATGTATGGTAGAGTTGGCGTATGTATGGTAGAGTTGGCGTATGTATAGTAGAGTTGGCGTATGTATGGTAGAGTTGGCGTATGTATGGTAGAGTTGGCGTATGTATGGTAGAGTTGGCGTATGTATAGTAGAGTTGGCGTATGTATAGTAGAGTTGGCGTATGTATAGTAGAGTTGGCGTATGTATGGTAGAGTTGGCGTATGTATAGTAGAGTTGGCGTATGTATGGTAGAGTTGGCGTATGTATAGTAGAGTTGGCGTATGTAGAGTAGCTTTGGCGTATGTATAGTAGCTTTGGCGTATGTATAGTAGCTTTGGCGTATGTATAGTGGCGTTGGCGTATGTATAGTGGCGTTGGTGTATGTATAGTGGGCTCACAAGTGGCGCAGCGGTCTAAGGCACTGTATCTCAGTGCTAGAGGCGTCACTACAGATCCTGGTTCGATTCCAGTCTGTATCACGACCGGCCGTGATTGGGAGTCCCATAGGGCGGCGCACAATTGGCCCAGCGTCATCCAGGTTATGGTTTGGCCGAGGTAGGCCGTCACTGTAAATTAGAATTTGTTCTTAACTGGCTTGCCCAGTTAAATACAATAGTACTTACATGAACATGTCAGTCTGTGTGGAAATTGTGTTTGCCAATAATATAATGCATGTAGCAAATACATAATCAGCATCTATCGCTAGTGTGATGTATTCAAGAGCTAGTGAACTAATTTCCTACTATACATATTTATAGAGAGACAAGGAAGAGAGAGGGACGTGTACACCACACAAGGTGGCATGACAAGCCTGGAATTGGTCAGTTTAAGCGATGGTCCTGCACGCGCGCACACACGTCTACACACAAACACAAACACAGCCAAGGCGGCAAAGACACTCTGTGGCCACCAGAGACCCTACAAGACAGATTACCCAGCAGTCCTAGCTAATGTGCACATGGGAGGGACATCAGCGGCGTGATATTAATGTGGCCCCAATGTCCCAGGCTGCACTGGGCCCGGGCGCAGCTCGCCTCGCCGGCTGGTTCCACTCACAGCTCTTATTGCCTCCCGATTGCCTTTTAATAGGCTAGTTTTTATTCATTCAGGGCCATTAAGGAAAGTTTGACTCCTCACCAGGGATCTTTGGGCTGAGGCCGAGCTGCCGGCCCCGGTGACAACACACACATACACATTTACACACACACGCATTCACACACACATGGGCATACATGCACACACACATGGGCATACGAGCACACACGCACACACACACACAGACACTGCCACCAAAAACCGGCAGAGGGAGAGGGTGAGGTTAGGAAAATGAGAGAGAGAGAGAGAGAGAGAGAGAGAGGGGAGCAGGGGGAGGTTGTTGAGTTGATCAGTCTCCCGTGTCTGTGGGTGACTACATAAACTGTGCTGTTTCAGTCAACTGAGACAGACGTGTGTGTGTGTGTGTGTGTGTGTGTGTGTGTGTGTGTGTGTGTGTGTGTGTGTGTGTGTGTGTGTGTGTGTGTGTGTGTGTGTGTGTGTGTGTGTGTGTGTGTGTGTGTGTGTGTGTGTGTGTGTGAGTGTGTGCAAACTGTGTTGTTTCAGTCAATTGAGACTGATAATGTGCCTGTTAAACCTGGACTCTCAGATGCTTTAGGCTGTGTGTGACCAGGGTACGAAAGGACTGCATCGCTTTCAAATCTCCAGTCTCTTTGTCTTCTCTGGGTCTAGGCAGAGCTCACTTGTCCTGTACTATAGCTTGTATTCCGTAGTCTTCATTTGGTAACATCCTGTTCAATAAGTGGCCATATGTATACACTCCCATCTGAGCATGTACTGAAGACAATGACCCACTAGCATTAGTGAAGCGTTTTGTTTGTCATGAATCTTGTTCTGGAGGCAGCTCTGCAGAGTGGTCACTAGCTGGCAGAGACACAAAGTCATAAAATCTGATTTGAAACCTAACCCCAACCTTAACCTTAACTAGGGTTGCAAAAGCTCGGAAACTTTCCGGTAAATTTCCAGAATGGGAAGTTAAGTCCTGGAATTTTGAGAATTTTGCTTAAATTCATCAAAAAAGTTAGCTCATAACAGTGAACCTTTTTTGTGAGATACACATAAGGCAATTCTAGGTCTTGTGGCATATTTTGGTTAAACTATCCCCAATTCAATGGAATTGCAACCCTCTGCATGAACAATGCATTCTTCCATCACATGTACAGCTGATTCTCAAGATCTTGCACACTAATGAGATGCTATTAAGCCCACACTACTACACTGTCTGAGCCAAGGACTGCATGCTTTCTGGTAAGTTTTGATTACAATACTGGGTGGGGTGAATATATTTTATATGACCTACATTATTTTTTGTTAACTAGTAAATAGTAGCTTACAGCAAAGAGTGTTTAAATAATTTTTTTACTTGTTAACAATTTCTGCTAGTTAGTTTTTGCTACCATGTGGGTTTTAGCTTGCTTGAGCCTGTTAACTGAGGAGTGTTAATTCACATGTTTCCATACATGTTTCATTTAACACATTTATCTTACAAAGGAGTTGTTTAGGGGGCAGCATTTTCACTTTTGCATGAAATGCGTGCCCAGAGTAAACTGCCTCCTACTCTGTCCCAGCTGCTAATATATGCATATTATTAGTAGTATTGGATAAAAAACACTCTGAAGTTTCTAAAACTGTTTGAATGATGTCTGTGAGTAAAACAGAACTCATATGGCAGGCGAAAACCTGAGAAAAATCCAACCAGGAAGTGGGAAATCTGAGGTTTGTAGTTTTTCAAAGCTTGGTCTACCGAATACACAGTGTCTATGGGGTCAAGTTGCACTTCCTAAGGCTTCCACTAGATGTCAACCGTCTTTAGAAACTTGTTTCAGGCTTCTGCTATAAAGGAGGGGCTCATGAGACCTGTTTGAGTTAGTGGTCTGGCAGAGTGTCTCAGGCTCGTGACGCGCGCTCCCGACAGAGTTACCTCTCGTTCCAGTGCTTTGCTACAGACGATGGAATTCTCCGGTTGGAACATTATTGATGATTTATGTTAAAAACATCCTAAAGATTGATTCCATACATCATTTGATATGTTTCTACGACCTGTAACAGAGTTTTTGTCTGGACCTAGTGCTCATGAAGATGGATTACTGGGCTGAACACGCTAACAACCAGTGGCTATTTGGACATAAATTATGGACTTTATGGAACTTTATGGAACAAATCAGTCATTTATTGTCGAACTGGGATTCCTGGGAGTGCATTCTGATGAAGATCATCAAAGGTAAGTGAATATTTATCATGTTATTTCTAACTTCTGTTGACTCCAACATGGAGGAAATTTCTTTGGCTGGATTTGGCTGGATTGGGCTCTGAGCGCCGTATTCAGATTATGCTTTTTCCGTAAAGTTTTTTGAAATGTGACACAGCGGTTGCATTAAGGAGAAGTCTATCTTTAATTCTGTGAATAACACTTGTATCTTTTATCGATGTTTATTATGAGTATTTCTGGGATTTCTGTGGCTATCTGCAAGATCACCGGGATGTTTTGGAATCAAAACATTACTGCACGTAACGCGCCAATGTAAACTGAGATTTTTGGATATAAATATGCACATTATCGAACAAAACATACATGTATTGTGTAACATGATGTCCTATGAGTGTCATCTGATGAAGATAATCAAAGGTTAGTGATTCATTTTATCTATATTTCTGCTTTTTGTGACTCCTATCTTTGGCTGTAAAATGGCTGTGTTTTTTTGACTTGGCTCTGAACTAACATAATCATATGTTGTGTTTTCGCTGTAAAACCTTTTTGAAATCAGACACGATGGGTAGATTAACAAGATGTTTATCTTTAATTTGCTGTATTGGACTTGTTAATGTGTGAAAGTTACATATTTCCCAAAAATATTTTTGAATTTCCCGTGCTGCCTTTTCAGCGGAATGTTGTCAAGGAACGCCTGCGCTAGAAAGGTTAACTATTTATCTGTACATGGAATTGTATGTTTTTTTTTTACTCATTTTTTTCTAATCTTTACAGGAAAATGCCACGGGCACTATCTGATGTGTGAAGACATTTCACTGCAGCTAATGTAGAAGGAAAAGCTCTGTACATTTGCACATACTGTGCCAAATCATATGTGAAGAATGCAACTTAGATGCAGAATCATCTGGCCAAGTGCATAAAGTTCTCTCAGCGCTCACAACAAGCAACCTCTGACAAAAGTCCCTCTACTTTTAATTCAAGGTGACAATGCTGAATCGGACACCTTATTCGATAGCAACAGCTCATGGTCCTCCTGGAATCAGAAGTGTTTTTGACTCAATGGAGGAACGTAGTCAGAGAAATACTGATGAATGTCTTGCTCGAGCTGTGTATGTAACTGGTTCACCTCTGATGCTCACAGGCAATGTGTATTGGAAGAGATTTCTGAATGTTCTTCGCCCAGCATACACCCCTCCAACCAGACATGCTTTATCTACTCATTTGCTGGATGAGAGTTCAACAGAGTTCAAGTGAATGTCAAGCAAATCATAGAGAAAACAGACTGTATTGCAATCATCTCTGATGGGTGGTCGAATGTTTGTGGGCAATGAATAATTAACTACATCATCTCCACCCCTCAACCAGTATTCTACAAGAGCACAGACACAAGGGACAACAGACACACCGGTCTCTACAATGCAGATGAGCTGAAGGCAGTCATCAATGACCTTGGACCACAGAAGGTATTTGCATTGGTGACAGACAATGGTGCAAACATGAAGGCTGCTTGGTCTAAAGTGGAGTAGTCCTACCCTCACATCACACCCATTGGCTGTGCTGTTCATGCATTGTATCTGCTCCGGAAGGATAGCACTGAAAACAATGGATACACTCTACAAGAGAGCCAAGAAAAAAGTTAGGTATGTGACAGGTCATCAAGTTATAGCAGCAAT
The DNA here is from genome assembly GCF_045679555.1 of Salvelinus alpinus. NCBI lineage: Eukaryota > Metazoa > Chordata > Actinopteri > Salmoniformes > Salmonidae > Salvelinus > Salvelinus alpinus. The sequence continues at coordinate 75,721,640 of NC_092094.1, forward strand.
CTACCTCACCAAGCAAAGTGAGAAGAATAAGAGCACCACATTGAAGCTGCTCAGCAACACCCGTTGGGGTGGTGTTGTCATCTTGTTTGACATATCTTCCGATATGGACAGCCCCATCAAGAGGATCCTCCTGGATGATGTATTTTGGGAGAGAGTGGTAAGCAGCCTGAAACTCCTGAAACCTATAGCAGTAGCCATTGCACGGATTGAGGGAGACAATGCCATCCTGTCGGATGTTCAGACTCTGCTTGCAGATGTAAGAGAAGATATCCCTACTGCCCTGCCCACTTCACTGTTGCTCCAAGCAGAGGAAACTGCAGTTCTGAAATACATCAAAAAGTGTGAAGACTTCTGCCTGAAGCCCATACACAGCGCAGCGTACATGTTGGACCCCAAGTATGCTGGCAAGAACAAGGTCTATGGTGTCATCACTACCGTGTCTCGCCACCTTGGCCTGGATTAGGGCAAGGTTCTTGGCAGTCTAGCGAAGTACACTTCCAAGCAAGGGCTTTGGGATGGAGATGCAATATGGCAGTGGTGCCAACATATCTCCTCAGCCACCTGCTGGAAGGGACTTTGTGGATCTGAGGCTCTTTCCCCTGTTGCCTCCATCATCCTCCAAATCCCACCAACATCAGCTACATCAGAGCGCAACTGGTCCTTGTTTAGGAACACACACACCCAAGCACGCAACAGGCTGAACAATACAAGGTTTGAAAAATTGGTGGCCATCCGGGCAAATTTGAGGCTTTTTGAGCCTGACAACGAGCCATCCTCAACAAGGTTGGAAAGTGACAGTGAAGATGAGGCCTCAAAGTCTGATGTTCAAGAGGTGGACATTGAGGAGGTCCAGGGAGAAGACATGGAAGCCTGGGAGGAAGATAACCAAAGCTTAAGTCTCTAGACTATCATTTTACAGATGTATGTTGAAAACATTTTTGGGAGATGTGATGGATCATTGGGGATCATTCAATATTCCCTTTCTTTTGTTGTTCAGTGAAATCATCCCATGTGAAGAGTCAACTCATTTAATTAAAGTTCAATTCGTAAACTAAATAGTTTAAAAATATATATTTTGGAAGGATTTAATCATTTGCAATTATGTCTACTTATGATAAGGTAAAAGGTTTATGTTTGTCTCCATATGATATGGTAAATATATCCAATGCAAAAAAACATCTACATTTAAATGGTATTAATATTAATTTGCATATATTTCCGTTAATTCCCATATATTCCCGTTAATTCCCATATATTCCCATTAATTCCCACGGAAAGTTTCCAGCTCTGAATATTCCCCAAAATGTGCAACCCTAACCCTAACATTAACCACACTGCTAACCCTAATGCCCAACCCTAAACTTAAATTAAGACCAAAAAGCACACACATTTTTACAATATAGCCAATTTTGACTTGAAGGGGAAATCGCTCTGTTCTGCCTCCAAGACAAGACTTATGAAAATAAACGTCAACCTGCCTGTGAAACAAACCAGCGTGTTACAGTAACCCTATTCACCCGTTACAGACCTACAGTACTGTAACAGTGTTCTCTTCAGATGTGAAGTTGTCACCTCAGCCACTTGAACTGTTTAACCCCCCCCCCCCAAAACCATCATCATCACGCTACACTGGAGAGTCTGATAACTCATTAGAGACACATTCAACTGGAAAGGGAGAGAGAGTGGGGGAGACAAGGAGGGTACGCAGGCAAGTTCAGTGTGGTCCCTTGAAACGTCTAGTTGAAATGAGTGTGTGTGTTGGCGGCTGGTGGATCAAACAGGGGGTTAATGGCGTCTCTCTTTGCCCACGAACAGACGCACGCACGCACACACGCACACACACACACACACACACACACACACACACACACACACACACACACACACACACACACACACACACACACACACACACACACACACACACACACACACACACACACACACACACACACACACACACACACACACACACACGCTCGCACACACATATTGAGAATAATTGGATTCCCACATTAACTATCTGTGGTGTTTCTGTGTGCATAGTGTGTGTGTAGGATCATGCATTCATGTGAGTGTGTGTGTGTGTGTGCTGTGGTAATGGGGTTGTGTTTGAATATAGTCTGCATATAACACAGTGAGCTGGTAATTAAACTACAGAGTTAAACAGCCATTCTAGTCTAAAGTGGGGTGATGATAATCCCCTGTTATACTGTGATTATGTTCTGTTGTGGAAGGAATGTGTTCTGATGCTGTAGTGCTGCTGTCGCTGTCGTGCTGCTGTTGCACTGTCAGTCTCCCCAAAAGGCTCAGGTGTGAGCCACACACACACACAGGAGGTGGATGAAGTCCATTATCCACACACACACTGTAAAGCCCTTTTTCATGTGATGAAAAGTAGCATATAACTGCTATCCATTAGGACAAAAGGCTGCATCTGTGTTCGTGTGTACTTACATGGTCTCCATGGTGCGGTTCCTCCATTCTTCAGAGCGTAGCTGGTCCTGGGCCTGCTCCAGGTCAGAGATGGAGGTCTGGACTCTCAGAGACGGCTCGAGACCACGCTGTCTCTGAGCCCACACCTCCGCTGGCTCACGGAACGGACCCTAACACACAGGAGAAAGATGGGGAAGCCATTATACAGACACTAGCGGGCATGACAAATACATTCCCAACATTCGAAACATTTTCCATTGATCAAACATGCTGTAATGGAAGTCAGAAGCCCTGCAGTGTTAAGAACTGACGTCTTAATCAGAGGCACATTGTCTCTAGTCTCTCCCTCATTCTCTCCCGGCTCTCTCTCCTTTTCTCTGCATCTTTCTCCATCTCTTTCCCTCTTTCTCTCTATCCCTCTTTCTATTTCTCTAACTCTTTCTATCATTCTCTGTCTCTTTCTTCTCTCTCTCTGATCCGTCCCCCCCCCCACAGGTAGTTATGGCTTAGCAGTAAATCCACAGCCAATTTAGTCTAATTCCTTCATCTAATTAGTAACTTTCCTTAGTCTTGGACTAGTTTTGTAACTTTCCTTGGTTACTAAAGTTTAGTAACTTTCCTTAGCTTAGTAACTTTCCTTAGCTTAGTAACTTTCCTTAGTCTACAGTAACTTTCCTTAGTTTAGTAACTATCCGTAGTCTACAGTATCTTTCCTCAGTTTAGTAACTTTCCTTAGTCTACAGTAACTTTCCTTAATCTACAGTAACTTTCCTTAGTTTAGTTTACTAACTTTTCTTAGTCTAGTTTAGTAACTTTCCTTAGTCTAGTTAAGTAACTTTCCTTCGTGTAGTTTAGTAACTTTCCTTCGTGTAGTTAAGTAGCTTTCTTTATTCTAGTTAAGTAACTTTCCTTTGTGTAGTTTAGTAACGTTCCTTTGTGTAGTTTAGTAACTTTCCTTTGTGTAGTTAAGTAGCTTTCTTTATTCTAGTTAAGTAACTTCCCTTCGTGTAGTTTAGTAACTTTCCTTTGTGTAGTTAAGTAGCTTTCTTTATTCTAGTTAAGTAACTTTCCTTTGTGTAGTTTAGTAACTTTCCTTCGTGTAGTTAAATCACTTTCTTTAGTTTGGTTAAGTAACTGTCCTGTGTGTAGTTAAGTAACTTTCCTTAGTCTAGTTAAGTAACTTTCTTTAGTTTGGTTAAGTACCTTTTCTTTGTGTAGTTAAGTAACTTTCCTTAGTCTAGTTTAGTAACTTTCTTTAGTTTGGTTAAGTACCTTTTCTTTGTGTAGTTAAGTAGCTTTCTTTATTCTAGTTAAGTAACTTTCCTTTGTGTAGTTTAGTAACTTTCCTTAGTCTAGTTAAGTAACTTTCTTTAGTTTGGTTAAGTACCTTTTCTTTGTGTAGTTAAGTAACTTTCTTTAGTCTAGTTAAGCAACTTTCCTTCGTGTAGTTAAGTAGCTTTCTTTATTCTAGTTAAGTAACTTTCCTTTGTGTAGTTTAGTAACTTTCCTTAGTCTAGTTAAGAAACTTTCCTTCGTGTAGTTTAGTAACTTTCCTTAGCCTAGTTAAGAAACATTCCATTGTGTAGTTTAGTAACTTTCCTTCGTGTAGTTAAGAAACTTTCCTTTGTGTAGTTAAGTAACTTTCCTTCGTGTAGTTTAGTAACTTTCCTTTGTGTAGTTAAGTAGCTTTCTTTATTCTAGTTAAGTAACTTTCCTTTGTGTAGTTTAGTAACTTTCCTTCGTGTAGTTAAATGACTTTCTTTAGTTTGGTTAAGTAACTTTCCTTAGTCTAGTTAAGAAACTTTCCTTCGTGTAGTTTAGTAACTTTCCTTAGTCTAGTTAAGAAACTTTCCTCTGTGTAGTTTAGTAACATTCCTTCGTGTAGTTTAGTAACTTTCCTTCATGTAGTTAAGAAACTTTCCTTTGTGTAGTTAAGTAACTTTCCTTTGTGTAGTTAAGTAGCTTTCTTTATTCTAGTTAAGTAACTTTCCTTTGTGTAGTTAAGTAGCTTTCCTTTGTGTAGTTAAGTGGCTTTCTTTATTCTAGTTAAGTAACTTTCCTTTGTGTAGTTAAGTAGCTTTCCTTTGTGTAGTTAAGTAGCTTTCTTTATTCTAGTTAAGTAACTTTCCTTTGTGTAGTTTAGTAACTTTCCTTCGTGTAGTTAAATAACTTTCTTTAGTTTGGTTAAGTAACTTTCCTGTGTGTAGTTAAGTAACTTTCCTTAGTCTAGTTTAGTAACTTTCTTTAGTTTGGTTAAGTACCTTTTCTTTGTGTAGTTAAGTAACTTTCCTTAGTCTAGTTTAGTAACTTTCTTTAGTTTGGTTAAGTACCTTTTCTTTGTGTAGTTAAGTAACTTCCCTTAGTCTAGTTTAGTAACTTTCTTTAGTTTGGTTAAGTACCTTTTCTTTGTGTAGTTAAGTAACTTTCCTTAGTCTAGTTTAGTAACTTTCTTTAGTTTGGTTAAGTAACTTTCCTGTGTGTAGTTAAGTAACTTTCCTTAGTCTAGTTTAGTAACTTTTTTTAGTTTGGTTAAGTACCTTTTCTTTGTGTAGTTAAGTAACTTTCCTTAGTCTAGTTTAGTAACTTTCTTTAGTTTGGTTAAGTAACTTTCCTGTGTGTAGTTAAGTAACTTTCCTTAGTCTAGTCTAGTAACTTTCTTTAGTTTGGTTAAGTACCTTTTCTTTGTGTAGTTAAGTAACTTTCCTTAGTCTAGTTTAGTAACTTTCTTTAGTTTGGTTAAGTACCTTTTCTTTGTGTAGTTAAGTAACTTTCCTCAGTCTAGTTTAGTAACTTCCCCTTGTCTCCACTAACTTCCCGTAGTCCTTTAACTTTCCTTAGTCCTGTAACTTCTCTCAATGTGGTTGTGTTGTTAGGTAGCTGTTGTTTAGTGGAGTGACCTTCAGCTGTTGTTGCTGTTGGTTGGTTGGGGAGAGTAGCTAGCAGGGAGCCCCTGTCCTTGGTCCTATCACCACAGGATCAGCGCCCTGGCCTGACCAGACCCAAACACTTCCCAAACAACCACCTCCACCTATCCATCACCACTGATGTTATCACACTGGGGACAGGCCAGGACTCACACTACTGGAGAACACACACACCAAGAACACTGGGAAACACAGGGAGGGAAAGAAAGAGGAAGAGAGGGAGCGAGAGGGAGGGAGGGAGAGAAAGAGAGGGAGGGAGAGAAGTGAAGAGGGTGACAATAAGACAAAGGGAGAGACTGGGAAAGATAAAGGGAAGGAGGGAAGGAGACAGAGAGGTTGGTAGAGGCAGTGGTAGGAAGCAATAGAAAGAGCGTGGGGGGGAGGAGAGAGAAAGAGGGAGAGATAAAAGAGAGGGATGAGGCGGAGGGAGGAGAGGAAATGGGGGTGAACCCTGTCCTTAGCGAGGGTAAAACACAGATAAATAATATAGGCTCATCTCATCCATGGAGCAGTGCTAGACATCCCAGCCTTCTATAATGAATTCCTGTTAGCAAGAGCCAGATGGAGCCGGAGCAGGGTGTGCATAAGAGAGTGTGTGCGTGCATGTCTCTATGTGTATGCGTGTGTGTGTGTGTGTGTGTGTGTGTGTGTGTGTGTGTGTGTGTGTGTGTGTGTGTGTGTGTGTGTGTGTGTGTGTGTGTGTGTGTGTGTGTGTGTGTGTGTGTGTGTGTGTGTGTGTGTGTGTGTGTGTGTGTGTGTGTGTGTGTGTGTGTGTGCACCATCTCAGTGCCCGGGGTGAGGGACTCTGGGCTAATAAAAAGAGATGATCCACGCCTCATTTCTGCTCACTTATGTTTTACATTAATAGAAACCAATAATAGGAACCAGTTACCATAAAAGCCTTGGACCGTAAATAACACAAATGGCAAACGCTTCTCATCAAATCTTTCTCACAGCTGGACGAGATGACACGCCGGAATCCAGGGGTACTTAAAGAATTCTTCATCAAGGCTGTTTTAAATGGCGGAGTATTCCCTGGCGGAGGCCTGGTTTGATGGGCTCACTTTAATAGCAGCAGCTTGGGCTGACAGGACCTGCTGATCTGCCTGGATCGGAGGGTCTAAACGTCTTCCAGTGGCCCCGCGAGAGACACGCCGCCATGTTTTAATGATATCATTCTTTTTTAAGGGGAGTTTAAAGAATCATCTCACGGCACCACGCGCCCCCTTTCATCATCCTCACCAGGGGGAGAGCTCCTCCGATAATTGCTATGACACTTTGTTATCCCCATCTCTGGAGCCTGATTGGACCAGTCAGAGGAAGTCAGTGAACACATCTGTTTCCTCTAAGAGGCCTGAGACTTTACAGATATACTGCTATACTAGTAGTAGTACTGTTACTAAGTTCCTAGTAAGACTTCTATACTAATACTGTTACTACTTCTATACAAACTTTGCCAGCGAGAATTTTTTGGGTTGAGAAGTTTGCATAAAACAGATTTATCAAATATCTTAACAAGGAAAGTCTGTTATACAAATATCAGTATGGCTTCAGAAAATCTCTCTCCCTACATGGCTGTTACTTACTTAATTGACGAAATACATGAGGCAAATGACCGCAAAGATCATACATTAGATATTTTTTATATATATTAATTCCATAATTCAGACAACAGCTACGTCAGCCATATTCAAGAACAACCAATTCTCAATTCTGAATGACCTATAGAGGCCCTATGATCTGGAACTCATTCTCGCCTGATTTTGCCAAGCTATCCCTGTCGTTGTTAAGAAAAAAATGAAGAGGCACATACTGTCCATCACAGTTCTACACCGCAGTAGCTTGACTGTCTGTCTCTTTTGCGTCTAGTTTTTATTTTATTGTTTGTTTGTCCACACTGCGGAATCTGTGTGATTTAAGCCCTTTTGGGCCTTTTCCCCTCTTGCACATACTGTTACAAACTGTCTTTCTATTTGTGCAAACAAACTAAACTAGAAAGAATGCTATACTGGTACTAATACTGTTACTATTAGGACTGCTATACTGATACTACGTTTCTAATAAGACTGCTCTACTGCTACTAAGTTACTAATACTATTACTCTACTGCTACTAAGTTACTAATATGATTACTATACTGCTACTAAGTTACTAATACGATTACTCTACTGCTACTAAGTTACTAATACGATTACTATACTGCTACTAAGTTACTAATACGAATACTATACTGCTACTAAGTTACTAATAAGTCTGCTCTACTGCTACCAAGTTACTAATACGATTACTCTACTGCTACTAAGTTACTAATACGATTACTCTACTGCTACTAAGTTACTAATACGATTACTCTACTGCTACTAAGTTACTAATACGATTACTATACTGCTACTAAGTTACTAATACGATTACTCTACTGCTACTAAGTTACTAATACGATTACTCTACTGCTACTAAGTTACTAATACGATTACTATACTGCTACTAAGTTACTAATACGATTACTATACTGCTACTAAGTTACTAATACGATTACTCTACTGCTACTAAGTTACTAATACGATTACTATACTGCTACTAAGTTACTAATACGATTACTATACTGCTACTAAGTTACTAATAAGTCTGCTCTACTGCTACTAAGTTACTAATACGATTACTCTACTGCTACTAAGATACTAATACGATTACTATACTGCTACTAAGTTACTAATAAGTCTGCTCTACTGCTACTAAGTTACTAATACGATTACTCTACTGCTACTAAGTTACTAATATGACTACTATACTGCCACTAAGTTACTAATACGACTACTATACTGCTACCAAGTTACTAATACGATTACTATACTGCTACTAAGTTACTAATACGATTACTCTACTGCTACTAAGTTACTAATACGACTACTATACTGCTACTAAGTTACTAATATGATTACTATACTGCTACTAAGGTACTAATACGATTACTATACTGCTACTAAGTTACTAATACGATTACTCTACTGCAACCAAGTTACTAATACGATTACTATAATGCTACTAAGTTACTAATACGATTACTATACTGCTACTAAGTTACTAATATGATTACTATACTGCTACTAAGTTACTAATGTGATTACTATACTGCTACTAATACTGTTACTGCTAAGATTGCTATAACAGTACTAATACTGTTACTAGTAAGACTGCTATACTGATACTAATACTGTTACTAATAATACTGATATACTGGTACTAATACTGTTACTAGTAAGACTGCTATACTGATACCAAGATACTAATACGATCACTATACTGGTACCAATACTGGTACTAATATAACTAGTGTTTTGCTCGTTACTGCTATACTGTTACTATAATGATACTAATAAGACAACTATACTGGCCCTATACTGGTACTTGACTGCTATACTGTTACTAATAACACTACCAGACTGGGAATATAGTGCAATGATATTTCTCTTTCCTTTCATTGCTGAGTATGTCTCACCTGTGGTTTCTTGCTGGGAATGGGAGGCAGGGGCTTGGCTCCAAAGGCTCTAGGGACTCCCGGAAAGGAGGGGGCTGAGGGGCTGGTGTTACCCAGGAGAGAGGCTCTGTCCCTGGGAAAGTTTCTGGGTGGCAGGGGCTTGGTCCTCCGGAGCCTCAGCTCCATCTCATCTGGCCCAGGTCTGAATGGAGAGTTGAATACTCCAGGGCACTGCAGAGGAAGAACAGGATAGAGTGAAGGGAAAGACAGGGAATGTACAGTATCGTATAACCAATGCATTATCTACAAATACAGTATGGGAGAATAAACAGGAAAATGAATGTAACACTTTGCCATGCACCAGCCATTACTTACGCTTTACAGTAGTTGTACCAGTTACACTGGACATATGAGGAAAAGAGAGAATTACCAAGTGATTAAATGTTTTGTAACAAATGACTGTTTGCTAGTGTGTTAGTGCTGAGCAGGAACAAAAGCCTGCACGCACAGTGTCCCTCCGGGATTAGAGTTGGCCACTCCAGCTATAACTCCAACACAGGGCCAATGTAAGTTCACACAGACTAAGAACGTATTGTCCAAGCCCTAGCCTCAGACTCGCATCCCTTCAAATAGAGAGATTGGTCACAGACAGACAGACAGGCCGAGAAATAATAATTATTCACATCAGACTGATCCACTGCTCTGCTTTAATTAGGAGACCAAAGCTTTGAGGAGCTCTGCTAGCTAGCTACTATATATGCTAATAACTTCCTTTTTTAGGCCAGACTAGGAGTGGGACTGCCTTCGTGCTACTACTTTTGCCTGGCCACTGAAGAGGGACAGGGCAGGGTGGAATGTGTGTGTGTGTGTGTGTGTGCTTGCATGTAGCTGCTAGTTCCTGGCCACTGTGGGTAGAGGGACTTGTAGGGTGGTGTAGCATCGTAGCAGGGGGTAACACACTGTGAACCCACCTCGACTGGCCACCGCGCTGCGCTGGGGAAGAGCAATGATGTTGACCCCCTGAACAGGGGAAGTAAATCTATGTCAGAGCGGCCACTTGTGTCCAGCGGAGTGGCTGGCGTTAAGGATGAACTGTGGGAGACCCATCCATTTCCTGGCCACCGCGAGGAAATGGATGGGACCATATGCACAGCCCACTACCACCCAGAGACACTAAACATTTTCTCTCTCTTCACACTCATTTTCTTATAGCTATTTCCTTCTACTCTCTCTCTCCCACCGTGTCCACAGCGGAGTGCCACAGAGAGACATTTGGCTAACTATTTTCTTATACTCTTCCACTTTTTTTTGTTCATCTCTCTTCCACTCTCTTTCCTTCTCCTCCTCTCTCCCGCCATACGCACAGCCCAGCGCCATGGAGTTCATTCTCTCCTTCACTATCTCTCTCACAATCAGCCTCTTTTATGCCCCATCTTTAACAGCTTCGGTCAAATGTCACAGTTCCGGTCCTTTTCAAAGCCAATGACTCCCGGGCAACGTTTGTCATGACGCCCGTGAGAACATTCCTTTACCGGAGTGGGGGTGATTATGGAAGCAGGACAGGTAAGTGGACAGGCGGACGGACACACACATCAGAATCTGATGGAAAGATCATGACGACGAAAAGAGAGTACAGGCAACAAGGAAATGACTACCTGGTGGAGACACACCCACCCACCCACACCCACTGACCAGCAACACACTACTTCATCTTCATTATGAGCACACAGGGGTGCCAGGAGAGAGCAGCCGTGTAAACCTCCCACTCAGCAGATACCTACAGCCGCCTACAGCCCACAAACACACACACACACACGTGCGCTACTGGACGTGCCCCCTAAATTATACATCCCCTTCTCAATTACTGCCAACACCACCCCCGCTAAAAGGAACATGAAGGCTTGTCAGTGGCAGTGGCTGTACGCATGGCTCTCTGAATCCAGTGTGTGTGTGTGTACCTGCTTTGTGCTGAGTAGGAAGTGCATCCTCTGAGCCTGGACAGTCTTCTCCTCCTCCTCTCTCTCCATGGCCAGACGCTCCCTCTCTCTCATCTGGAACTCTGAAAACTCCTCCAGATCCCTCCTACACACACACACACACACACACACACACACACACACACACACACACACACACACACACACACACACACACACACACACACACACACACACACACACACACACACACACACACACACACAGAGAGAGAGAGAGAAAATATTGTTTGCAGTTTGTTTAGTGGCCATTTACCCGCTTGAGTGTGTGTGTGTGTGTTTTGTGTGTGTGTCCGCGCGGATGTGTGTGAGGGAGAAAGACTGAGTACACAGTGATCAGGGATCAGGGAGTTTCTTGCTACAAGTGAATCCCTGATCTCTCCTCTAGCAGGAAATACATGCCTAATGACTCCAATCAGGGCTGAGAGAGAGGGGGGGGGGGGGGGTGAGAGGGAGAGAGAGAGAGAGAGGGAGAGAGGGGGAGAGAACGAGAGAGAGAGAGGGAGAGGGAGAGAGAGAGAGGGAGAGGGAGAGAGAGAGAGGGAGGGAGAGAGAGAGAGAGAGGAGAGAGAGAAAGAGAAGGAGAGAGAGAGAGAGAGAGAGAGAGAGAGAGAGAGAGAGAGAGAGAGAGAGAGAGAGAGAGAGAGAGAGAGAGAGGGAGAGAGGGAGAGAGAGAGAGAGAGAGGGAGAGAGAGGTAGGGAGGGAGAGAGAGAGAGAGAGAGGGAGAGAGAGGTAGGGAGGGAGAGAGAGAGAGAGAGAGGGAGAGAGAGGTAGGGAGGGAGAGGGAGAGAGACTGAGTGAGAGAGAGAGTGAAGCCGTCAGTGTGCCAGGCAGTGGGATGATGAATATATTCCATCAGAATAGCCAAGGCGCTCCATGACATCTGCTATCCGAGCTGTCTAAATGGGACACATTAAAAGCCCATACGCAATCTCATTTTACAATCACACACTGTTACTGTGTGGGGTAATAACTTAAGGGGAATCGGAAACAATTACTAAAACATACACACGCGCGCACGCAAACACAACGGCGCAGTCAAACAGGCGCGCACACAACACGGACATGACAATGCGCGCCCACACACACACACGCAAACGCACAAAGACATTAGACTAAAAGAAAAGCCCATCCAATTCATCAGCAAGCGAGAGATATAAAAAGGTAACCATTGCTCATCAGGCTTTCGTTCCCAAGCCGCTCTCAGTTTTCAATTATGTGCTCACAAAGGAGAATATTCATACCGTCCTAACGTAAGGTTACACACACCGCCGTATTGACATTTAAAAATCACCACCATTTCCCTTTGCGTCGCAGCATTTTCATTCCTCCCTCCACACAAGATTAAATGACAAAATAAATGAAATATGCAGAGTAGTGTGGCACCCATTTGGCCACCTGGTGAAGGGGAAATTGCTTATTAATGTGAAAAGATGAAGTTGTGGGACAGTCTGTTTCAGGTTTCTTTCCCCTTTCTTTTTCCGCCGTCTCCGGCCACCGTGTGTGTGTGTGCACATGTGTGCATCGATGTATGCTGGTGGCTGTGTCGGTGACCTTTGTCTCCCTATATCCCAGGTTTATTATTAATTGCTGTGTAGTGGACAAAAGCCAAACAGATTTGTAACGGCTGAAGGGACCTCGATCTGTGTCACGGCTGAGCAGGAGAACATACAACCCTCATTACTTCTGATGGTCATGGGGGGGGGGGTGAGGGAGGGAGGGGGAGCACGGGAGCGGCCCAACACGCGTGACCTTTCCGCGTCCTCAACACTCAACTCACACAGGAGAGAAGTTCAGTCAAAGCTGGGCAGAAGTTAGGCAGAACACTTTTCTAGGGGTTAACCTCTCTTTTAGGAAAGTTGTCTCATGCTCAACTTAAACTGTAGAAGCACATTAATGATAGTTAGCAATTAAGGAAAGAAAATCAGATAGGAGAGAAATATTACAGTGGTCAGAGTGTACAACAACGTATTTGTACTAGATGTTCTAGATATTTGTGATATATTCTTACAAATCTGTCTTTTATGAGAATTTGTACTTGTCTGTTAGACATTGTTAATCTTTGTTTTTGTATGTCTGTATGTGTCGAGACAGATAAATGTGCTTTAAATAAAGCTTGATATGATTTGATGAAACAGGGAACATTTTCATTGTAAAATCATATAGGCCTCTTCATACATGTATATAAATTACAAAGCATTTAAACAAAAAACAGGTAATTAAATATAACATGTGAGTATACATACAACTAATTTACAAAATACTGTTAACAACATTTAACCTGTTTAAAGGATCCAATAGGATGTCAAGGAAATACTACTTCTATGAAAACATTTCTAAATCAACAGTGTTGGATCTGTATTTGGAACAAAAATCTCCTTTTCATGTTGTACATGTGAACTATCAGATCCCAGCAGCTGTTCTGTAGTCCCTGTTGAAACTATGACGATGATGACAGTGTATTACAGCATAAACACATGCATACAGCTGCTTTATCTATATTTAAAATCTTGGGGCATAGAGCTGGGTACGGGTAGAGTGGGGTGATGGGGAAATCATAGCCTGGTGCTTTGTGGGGTAGCGGGGTGGGGTAGCAGGCCGGCCCACCAGTCCTCCAGGCCAACACCGGAGCAGCTAATTGGCTCTCCTAAATATTTAATGACCGTACAAGCCGATTGGCTGTTTTAATTGTTCCAATTAAATAATTCAATAGCTGGCAGGGAGGGAATTTTCAGCAGTCCATTAACTTCCAGTGTCTGACTCGATATATTGACCTCTGACCTATGACCTCTAATAGAGCAGGCCTCAACCCTGACCAACCTGTAACCCTACCACGGCAGAGGACACACAACATCATCGCCATCAACAGGACAAGTTTACTGCAATTATATAGAACCACAAAACCAGAAATCACAAAACAGAAGTTAACCAGGTTTGTTTATTCAACAGATTCCCTCCTGTAACAAGAAGAAACAGCGGATTTCCAGGGTGAGGTGTCAACTTCAACAAAAATACCAAACCCTCCAAAAAACACAAAAAACACAAAAAAGTGATGACAACCAAAAGCAATATTTTTTTCATCACTTTCCTTCCTGTGGCGAAGTACTTCCTAACGAGTCAGTGACTGAACTGGAGAGCAACAGACTTTTCACACGGAGACAAAACCCTCCAATCAAAGCCAGTGTGTACGTGACCTCCTCTACACCCCTGGTGTAGCGTCAGGAAGTGTGTAACTGGAGGACCGGTCCTCCCAGATCTCCTTTCATGGATGTCCTTGAGCCGAGAACCGGGACGCCACACAGAGAGTAAAATCCCTCAGCCTCACCACTCCGAGTCCATAAATTTCCCTCAGCCCGCGATGAGTTAAAAGATTTTGCCACGTTAGAACATTACAGAGAGAATTTATCTGATTATGGCAGTAATAATTACCCAGCTGTTTATTGCAGATAGAATAATAATTCATGCAGGCAACAGGCCGTGGTGGCAATGACACTCCGCATTTAGTAAATATGCAAACGGCTCCCTCCTAATTGCCCAGGCTCGCAGGATGCCCTTATTAAGCAGCACAACTTTAAGTGTCTTCCTGACAAGTGATAAATTGTTGTGTTGCACCAACTCTAGTCGCTTGAATTACAGTGGTGCCGAGAGGTCCTGACTTCATTAGGCTATGCAGGAGGGGACAGCTCCATGAAGATGGACACGCTAACATGGTGAACCCCGGCCAGGGGGAGAGAGGGTAGGAGGGAGAGAGAGAGAGCGTCGGGCGGTGCGGTTAATGAAATGACACAGATGGTTTTGTATGGGGAGATCCGTCAGTGAGGAGCAGGAAGAAAGAGAGAGAGCGCGAAAGAGATGGTCCTCCCGTCGGGCAGTCTCCCGTCATTGGCATGCCAGGCCAGTCGGCCTGCACTAAATGGGAGCCATTAGTAAAACTTTGAATAATTTATGCAGCGGACAGACAGAGGGGTGGAGGGATGGTGGGAGGGAGGGAGCGGCGGATTAAAAAGCGGACCTTTGCGGGGTGAGTGATCGGGCAGTGTGCGATCCGAGGGGCCCTGGCGAACACAGAAAGGATATTTTAAATAAACGTGGCGCTGCGTTAATTGATCGCGGCCCCAGAAGCACTAAATAAACAAGTGATTAACTGGCGAGAGGATGACCTCTCCATGGAGAGGAGCAGCCAGAGAGGAGGGGCTCAATGGCCGTGTGTGTGTGTGTGTGTGTGTGTGTGTGTGTGTGTGTGTGTGTGTGTGTGTGTGTGTGTGTGCGTGCGTGCGCGCGTGTGTGTGTATGTGTGTGTGTGTGTGTGTGTGTGTGTATGTGTGTGTGTGTGTGTGTGTGTGTGTGTCTGGGAATGATAGACAGGGAAACATTGAGATGGCAACATCCTCCTGACTCTCACCGATATCTCCCACCCTTACCCACAACCATCTCATCCACTCTCACCCACAGCCAGTTTATCACAACACATAGTCTGCCTCCCAACAACCTATTTGGTCTATGAATCAGATCATATTTGGCCTATGAGTCCAGATAAATACCGAGGCTGAATATAGGGGAACAGGCCTAATTGAAATCTCTACCTATTTGGCCATTTTGTGTGTCCTATACCTTAAACGGGGAAGCAGGCTTCCACTGTCTACCTGGTGTTTGTGTTACCCTCTCAACACCACAGAACCACTGTGTTTGTGGACTAGCAAATGCTCGTAAAGAAGACAGGTGACGTGTGGGCTGTGCTAGAATCATACAGAGACGTCATGGAAATGCAAATGTAACCAGGTTCTATCATACCCATCATGTCCCTGGCTATCCCACTGCACACATACCAGTATAACCTAGTGTTGTAAGTCTGCTGTAGCTGTGCAGGTGTCTGAGGTGACACAACTCAGAGGTGACAAACCTCATTACTTCTCACCAGGCCTGCCTACCTCTGGAGGGAGGGGGGAGTCAGTGATCCGACGAGCACTTAACAAATTTACATTTAATTTTAGCTGAAGCCTTAAGATATTTTTACCCCCCCCACAAAAATATATTAGCGACATAAAAAAATGTGACTTAAACGTACATTTATTTTTTTTACTGTATAAAATAAACGATGGCATCTTTTTCGGCCCCTGGAGCCGAGCATGTTTTATTAATGCCGGAGCTCTCGCTGGAAAAAAAATCACAGGCACATTTTTTTTATTTTGTCACGTCGTTCGCTGGCCACCCAAGGCACTTCTGAATAGTTTTTTTTTCTCCTTCAGGTTACCGGTACACATGTATAGCCATCATACTCGCCGCCTCTAGATTAATCAGATCAATTCATCTCTGCCCAAGCACCCAGAGTGAATTCCTGTTAAGCATAAACTCTGCTCCTTGTTAACTAATAGGAGTCTCTTGGTGCCACGATACACATTAGCATAACACCCATACCTTCTCAGACTTTCTTGCACACGGCAAAGACTGGCCAATAGGAAGAGTGAGGTAGCACTCTGTAAAGAAAACACATCTATTCCAATAGCCTACAACTTATCCTCCGAAATAAAACTACAAACTGGAATAATGAATACATAATTGGGTATGTACTGAATCGACTGAAGAAGGGATAGAGAACTCACCGGAGACATTTGTATAGTACATAGCTCGACACGGACTATTTATCTCTGTTAATATCTCTGGTATGTTACCTACTTTAGACAGATGGCTTCTATCAGTCCTCTTAATGTATAGTACCTGATCTGTTTGTTTTTGCGGGCCAGTCCCTCCATGTATCTCTTGCGTGCGTAGTAGTTATGGCTGTATTTCCTCACGCAGTAACCTCTCCACCTCTGCTGTATCTGTAGGAGAAAAACACAGCAACACACATCTATAGTTAACTTAACAATCCACCAGTTAGATGAGATGGGACCGAACTGACAGTTTTTTTTTGGGTTGTATTAAATACAACTTTATGCAAACTGGACTGGCAACACTTGCTTTAGAGGTCCCTTGCATTTATGTCAGTTTGACTTGACACACACACACGTATGCATGCACGGTATGGACACGCGCACACACGCAAACACCCACACACAACGAGTGTGCCCCTAAGCTGGGGCCAGATCTCTAAACAGAGGGGAGCGGATGTCCTTCACTCTAATTAGAAGATTAAACAATAGCAGGTAGAAGAATTATCAGAAGAGGGGAGAGCCAGTAGAAAATAAATAAGACCAAAATGAGAATTGCGATTGATCCGCAGTCAATAGATCATTTTAAATAAAGTAATTGCCCGGCTCGCAACTCAAAGTTCTTGTTGACCTTTTTTTGACTAGCGAAATCAATGATGCATATTGGCCGGGTTAAATCTAATCAAAAGTCTCGGGCCTCTTGTAAACACTGTTTTCTATTAACGTGCTAATACATTAGCCTTTGCTAGAGCGACGATGATAAAGACATCGGAGGAAAGGAAGAAAAAGGACTAGAATAAAAATTGATTGAAAAGGAAGTGCCACAAGGGGATTCAGAGATTGTATCTTTTTTTTCTGGTCAATGAGAGGCGGTGGGTGGAGATGTCCTTCACACACACACACACACACACACACACACACACACACACACACACACACACACACACACACACACACACACACACACACACACACACACACACACACACACACACACACACACGCAGAGTTGGAGACTGAGTTTATCACACACAACATACTCTGCGTTGCTCCAAAGTTTACTACACCTGTGTATGCAGCTTTTTCACTGGGCCCTTTTTGAAAAAATAGCGTCTACACTCCGGCACACCGAAACCGGTGGGTTGGACACACTACCCATGAAAATGTCACAACATTTTCAATGTAGACTATTCTAAAACAGCATCTCAGTAAACATGATTGTACTACATGTTGGTGTAACTGTGGCTTGTTTCTTCTATTTCCCTCTCATCAGTTGGTGGGCTGGTGATTCACTGCACTGATTCGACCAGGTTTAAACCCGACTTCATCGTGATATAAGAAGGTTGAAAAATATACAACTCAAATATGAGAGTCGCTGATATGGTCCGCAGTGTACAGTACATGTACAGTTTAAATCTCCCCACTTACAAATACAATCGTGTAGTTACCTAAAACATATATTTTTTAAGAAATTAATATAAATAAAACCAAAACATTAGCACGAGGCCCTATTTGTTTCATTTGAGGATAACGTTTTGTATAATTTGAATGAAATGCTTAGGCCTTTCAAGACCCCCCAGCATTTTACAACAACCATTTTTACAATAATCCTTCCTTATTTTTATTTGATCAGATTTTGACATCCATTCAGATTCCTGAACATATGACATGTTTTACAGGAGTAATAAAGCAGGTCTATCCTGCTGTGAAGCTTCTGTTCTCCTCTAAGTGCCGACATGACCTTTAACCTTTGGCCCTGTGACCTCAGGCACTTGGTCAGATCCAGATGGCTGCACGTAACATGAGCCTGACTAAAACACTGGGCCTGGACTTCTTTATTTGTTTGGATAACTGTCTGTCATAAAACTTTTCCTCAAATTTCTGTGGTTTCAGCGAATGTCCAAACAACTCACTGGTAATGTACCCTTTTTCAATAAAGCATAGAATTTTGTGGGCTTATAAAAAAATCTTTAACAATTTCACTTGGGGTGGAAAAGAGAGGCTATATGGAATTGTAAAATATAAGGTTTCGATGCGATATCCTCGCATAAAAGTGCCAAAGCATCACTCAAATGCAAAGGCTTTTGATTTATAGGTTGTGTGGTAGGAGTTGTTAAACTGGTCAAATGGGACTTATGACGATATGGGCTATGACAGAAAGATCTGCTCTAGAGGAAAAGCCAGCAGAAAAGTTTTTCAACCAGATATTTGTCACAGCTTAGCTAAAAATGCTAATAATAAGGCTAAACATGCTAACTTCTCTCCTGACTGGTTTAGCATAACTGAGTACAACTATTCCATTTAGTTTCAACATAAATGCCTGTGCAAAAGGGTATAATATCATTTCTGGGATTTTCTGCCATTGAAATTCTTGGGCCTAAGTGTTTTTTTGGGTCGCCCAAGTCCAAACAGTGTTAATTAATTTTCGTGATGGAAAAATGCTTTCAACGTTAACTTAAACGACTGAAACCACATATAAAGTATGTAGAAAAGATAATGGACCTATATATTTTTTAAGAATATAATCTTTGATAAGTAACAATTACCAAAATAAAAGCTAGACAGTCAGGGATAATTGAAAATTCCAAAAACAATGAAATTAGCAGTATAGATTTTCTTGATATGTTTGAGCAAAATAACACATAATTGCTCGAAATTAGCTTTAAAACTTCAACATTTTCTCTCAGCTGCATGGCAAAATGTGTAGAATGTCAGGAAATTTGCTTTAAAACTGCTCAAATTTGTCTCAGCTTAATGGTGGACTCAGCGAAATGACGTTGCCACAAGCAGCACCGCAGATATTGAAATGAGCGAGATACAAGACTTCGCTCCCATACAGTCACGCAGTATCTGTGTTAGTGCACAAGTTCGCTTCATGCTGTTCACAGCGTGGTAACCAGGGCACCAAAACAGCAGAGAAGTTGAGCCTCGCGCTTCAACACTCTTAGTTGATGCGTAAATTGACCCACTATACCCTTTACTTTCTGCATCTACGTCAAAATCGCTGAGTCTACCTTTAATAGAGAAATGTGTGGAATTGCAGTGAATCGGCTTAAAAATTCTAAAATGTCGCTGACCGCTAAGATGGAGGTGTCCAGAATGTTCTCTAAGATTCAGCAGCGCCGACGGGCCAACCGCGTCCCCTGCCACACCCCTGCCACGCCCACCACCTAAGAACCGTTTTGATCCGGAAAAAGACCTGAATTTAATTTAAATAAGATTGTCTGATCAAAACTGCATATTAAAATCTAGACTAAATGTAATAAGAATTTTGCCCATCCGATGCAAAATAATACTGATAACATTCCATTACAATCAATTGCTGTATGGTATATAGGTAGAATTATCCAGGATGTGTAGTATTTCTACTGTGCACCCCCACATACGGACAGAGACACTGGTGGTGAAATGAAACAGGACTGCAGAACTACTCGTGGGGATCACATTGTGAGACCAGGGGACTCTCCATTTGCTAAAACAGACAGTGTGATATTTACCCTGACGGACATCTCGTGGTAGAAATTCATCTTCATGATAAAATATGCGGCCTGTGAACAAAAGGAGAGACGGCGTTACATCTCTGTCGCCTTATCCAGGCTCTCTGATCTGTCCTGAGCAGCCCAGAGATAAAGAAGTCTTTATACCTTATACATAATAAGTCTCATAGACACCACGGAGAGAGAGAGAGAGAGAGAGAGAGAGGGATGGAGGGAGGGAAAGAGTGTGTGTGCGTGCACATGCAAGCTTGTGTCTATGTGTGTGTCGAGGGAGAGGGAGGTATAAGTCAGACTTTGTATTGAGGGGACAGGGCTCCTCTCTTAATACATAATGCAGACAAGGCCAAGAAAATGTATGGTAGTCAAGCTGAGAGCTAATGGAGATGTATGATGGCCCAGTGCTCTCCGCTGGGTTTGATAACCAATGACGCTCCAGCCAGGATAGACTAACAAAGGCCAGAATATTCACACGGCTCGCCTCACGCCTCGTTCCGCTGTGCCCAGACCACTGGGGGCACATTTACAGGAGCAAACTTGAGAGAACTATATAAAAGGAATTCATATCTCAAACATGTCTCTTTTTAATAACGACGTAAGAAAGAGGGAACGCTCATGGAGGAAGACAAAGACGTGAAAGACGAGAGGAAGTTTGGCCTAATGTGGAGATGAGAGTTCAGAGGGAAAAATAAGGGTGTTGGTTTTGAGTCATGTATAATAATGAAAGTTAAACTCTGCAAAGTCTGAACTCTGAAGTCATAGAACGTTGTTTTGGTAATTTTGAGAGATTCAATGAGTTCTGTTTTATTTTTCAGATACTGTGTGTGTCTGGTGACATGTCCTTTACCTAACATTAAATCAGGGTTATCCCCAGATTCCAGCTCGTGAAAGCTTCCCAAATGTGCCTGGCAGTTATGCTTTACCAAACAGTCAATTTAGGAGGTGATAAATAGCTGTTGTGATTTGTTTACAAAACTCAATCCAGAGAAAATTATTTGTGAGAGCAGTGGGGATTGGATTTTGTATCAACAATCTGTTCAATTAAGAAGCAGTTGGAGGCAATCTAAACCCTTCCACCATCCCTCCCTCTTTACTCTCTTCCTCTCTCGTTTATGCATTCCAGAAGCGATAGAGCTGCAATTCCATACCATATGACTTCGTATTCCTAAGTGCTAATTTCCAAATGTGTAATAGGTGAATTATATGTCTTCAGGTCAGAGTTGCGGCTTCTGAATATAGCAATTGAATTTTAATGTATGCTATCATAACATAATCAATATATCCGTAGCATTTCAGCGGCTAACGTACCTTCACCATTTGTCTGAAATGTGCCCTTGCTGTGAATCCTCGCCATATCTTCTGAATAATGGTGGCCTTCCTGTGTAGGTGACTGGGAGAAATGGTCATGAAAACATATGCTTTTACAAAGAAGAAATATGAAGAGATTAATTTACTGGTATAAGACAATATGGGATATACTATGTACAGTATGTGGACTAGTATTTCGACTTGCCGATAATCTGCAGAAAAAAGGAAAGAAATATGTAAAAATCTTTTTTTTGGTTGAGTTGAAAGGTCACGATAAGAGATAGTCCACCCCCCTGCAGACAGGACAATGCACAGCAACCTTTACTTAAGGCTTTTCAATTATGTCCAGCGATCATGGCTCCCAGAGCAAGTGGACATTTGTATTCATCATCAAACATACTCTAAATACAAGTCTACTGCGATTCCAGCCTCAACGAGGCCATCAATTTCCAAAAGGCCATTTATATGCCCAGAAAATCAATGCTTATAGGGGGGATATGGTAACCCCGGAGTTGCACTTAAGAAGCTCAAAATGTGGCTAATTAGCCACTTAACACATTGATCAATTAACTAAAGTAATCTGAATTAACCTGCAGTCTGGAAGTTTGTCAGCTGACCCTGCAAAATGGTGTTAGGGTCACAGTACAAGGCAGAGAGTGGAATAGGCCTTTATTTCCCTCAGCCATTTGCACAACTCTCTAAAACCAAGAGGGGGTCATTTCATACTGTAAAGTGATCATTTAGGTTTTGGGGGGTGGGGGTTCTTCTGCGGGGTCATGCGGCTGAAGGTCAATTTTTATTTGGGGTGAAGAAAAGGTGCAGTGTTTTGATAAAGAATACTACAAATTAGGTGTATTCATTCTTTGAAATTGCATGCATGATAATATTTATATTTTAGAGATGAAATTAGGAGTTTGTGTTATAATTATTGTTACATTGTCAAAGTTAATTTATGTACTAGGAAAACCCCTTTGCAACAAAATGAGCTATTTTAACTCCCACACACATCTCTTACCTGAGGTAGGCCCGCACCTGACATCCCCTGAACCAACTCTGTATTTGGATGGCTGCTTCGTTCTCTCTCTGTCTGTTCTCCTCGGCTATCCTACACAGCAAATGCAGAAATGTACGAGCATGCATGGTTCAACCAAGTCAGATGTTTGTTCATCATACTATAAAAGGCATCCGCTGTTGTTGTTGTTAGCAAAGCTGCCTTACTAGCTAGCTACCGGTACAGTAACTAGCTAATGTAAGCTAGCTACAGTAGCTAGTTTTTTTCTCAACTTAAAACAGTTACGCCAGGTACTGTTAGAAATAGTTCACCGTGTTACAGAGTGTAGGTTACAAGTTAAATGTGCATGCTGCAACAGCTGCATTAACGTTACCTGTTTCTGGTGAAATATTCTTCTTTCATTTGTTCAATCTCATTCTGCAACCTGACCAACGTAGCCATGCTCTCCGGACCAAGACACAAGAGTTTACATGTTCCCTTGACAACGACAGAGACAACCGTTTCCTTCTCCATTTGCGCGTCTCTTATGGGTGGGAAAGTTGTGGACACCGGGCGTTTGTCAAAATGTTTTTCTCTTCTCGTCAGAAGCCAACTTGTAAGGTAGTTTGGCCGTTGTTTGGCTGAATAAGCACAGGAAAAAAACATTTGTGTACCAGTGAATTACTAGAGGACGCTGTTGTGTGTGCGTTTATTTTTACACCCTTGCAATTTGCTCAGTCTTGTAGCCTTAGCCTAGCGAATTGTATCAGATGGGGGAAATGCATTTGAACGTTATATGAAAATTATAGTTATCTATTATCTGAATATTGCAAGCATTGTGTAGGTTATCTATGTTTTTCAAATAATGTGTTTTATCAATTATATTTACCGCAAGAAAAATTAAGGTAAATTGATGGATTATTTATTGTATCTGATTTAAATTACAAACATAATACTATATTATTATAATATAATACCTATATTTACCTGCTGTGAGAAAGTCACATGTCACACAGCAAAGGAAGGTGCTGGACAACCTCTTTTAGGTGAAGTCAGGTGTTTTATTTAGGTCTACAGCAAGGTGATAGCGGTAGGCAGTTCAATTGACATTTAAAAAAATGGATCCAGAAAAATAAGATGCATAAGAACAGCTGGAATATAATCTTTCTAGCAAAACACTCTTTAGTGAACTTCAACTATTTGCCATTGAGCTGCCTGCCTCACAACAAGCATTTAGGCCAACACTGAAAATGGAGGACTGCAGGCAGGTACGAAGTCATACTTATTCTGTGTTCTCTACAGTCTGTCAGTGCTCTGACGGTTTTCAATCACCACATCGAGCCGCTGAACATCTACCTCTGTGGAGAGCGCCTCTTCTTGGTCACATTCCCCTTCTCTCCCTCTCTCTCTCTCTCCCTCTCTCTCTGCTCCACTCTCTTTCCCTCGTTTTAAATGCTGACAGATCCCAGGATGCAGAATGTCGGAGTGACGATTGATCTGTCAGTGCTCACCAACTCTCAGCCTGCTCCCATCCCGACGTTATCGCCCCTCATCACAGAGTTATCACTTTATTCTTCCCCCCTTTCCAACCCTCCCTCCCCTCTTTCCCCCCTATCCACACGTCAAATATTCTGCCTTGGCAATAGAGGCAAGGTGTCCATCCTCCAGCTTCCTCCCTCACTCCCTCCCTCCCTTCCTGCAATACAGATAACCAGCGAGGACGGGCTCAGCAAGCGGAAAGACGCAGGCCAATTTGCTGTCCCTCCACTGCGGTGCTGGCCGGTAGAGTTATGGGGAGAAGGGTGACCCCATGGCAGCCAGGCCCATCCATCGGGGGCTGCAGTGGGCTGGCCACCCTGGTAATTGCCCTGGAAGTGTTGTTTTGACAAGGCAGACGGGTGTAAGCCATCACTCCTGGCGCACGTTGATGAGGTGTCACCTGGAGAGGCTGTGGAGAGGCAGGCTGTTTACACGGCGCCAGGTGACCCACTTCTGCCCAGATTGAGACCGCCGGAGATGCAGACACACACCTCAACACCTCCCCAAACAGTGTGAATACAGCCATGTGCCCAATTACACACAGGCACACATATCTTTATATATTATATTGTTCTAACGTTATACAATTATTTTTCATATAACTTATCAACTAACCCATATACATTTTATTTTGCCCATTGTGCCGTAGGCCTGCATTAGGCCTGTGTGTGCAAGCCATGGTCTTTACTGAGGTAAGGCAGATGAAATAGCCAGCTCCAGGCTAGGGCCACATTGTGCATGTCATTTACCAATCCTCTGGTCACCTCTCACAGCCAGAACACTCATCCTCCTTCCTGCCTATTGTCTCTTAATGAGGGCCACAAGGGCTGGGGCCAGGGCTGCTCATATAGCTGGTAAACACATGCAGGCATACACACACACACACACACACATAGGTGCACGCATTCTCATATGCACCCATGCACAGACAGACACGGCGCGCACACACACACGCGGCCAAACACTCTCACACAGCTCATTGCCTCCCCACCCCACCCCAGCGCTCACTGTCTGTCTGCAGCCTGTGTTTGTGTGTGTGTGTGTGTGTTCCAGGGGGCATGGGGTGTGGTGGATGGAGTGCTCTCTCCAGGACCAGACTACCATTATTAAACATCTGCCTGCAGCACATTAATCCATGTGGCTAGGCATCCCTCACATCCCAGGGATCACCTAATTGAAATCCATTATGACTTTTTTTTATACCTCTAGTTTCCCGTTCTTTCCCACACGCTTTTAGACCAATTTGAACCTCTCTCTCTCTCTGTATCTCTCTCTCTCTTTCTCTCATCCCTCCCTTCAACTCACCCTAATATCCTACTAATGGATAAAAAGTGTGATTTTGCCGGCGGAGTAAAAGAAAAATTATATCTTTATTAGCTCACCATTGCCCATGGAGGAGGTGGGAGGGTGTAATGAATTGGGCATTGTTTAAAATAGTTTAATGTAGGGGTGTTTTATCATTATTTGTGGCGGAGTGCGTGCAGACAGGGGTGATCTGTTAAGATGGCCGCCACCATGCAGGTCCGATGATGATCCTCAGTGTGTGTGTGTTTGTGTGTGTGTGTCCCACTCAGAAGGACATTCGCTGCTGCCGGCCCCACCGTCACAGCGGGAAATTCATCACCGCACACACACACACAATTATTTCTCTGCCTCCTCCCCACTCGTGAACACCCCATCATCATCCAAGTGACTCTAGACATTCTCCCCTTCCACCCTCCCTCCCTCCCTCTCTTTTATTTTTCTTGGTAGCAATAATAGGAGATCGGGGGATCCACAAAAAAGGCTCAGTCGGCGTCTGATTGAGGTTTCCCCGAGCTGAGGGGTCTCACTGTATCACTGTGTCACTCACTGTATCACTGTGTCACTCACTGTATCACTGTGTCACTCACTGTATCACTGTGTCACTCACTGTATCAAATTTAACAGAGGAGAGGATGGGAGAGCAGAGCCAAGCAGAGGAGAGGAGAGGAGAGGAGAGATGCATGACTGCTGTCTGAGTCTCCCTCCAGTCTCCACCGACCCTTTTTGCCCCCTCATCCCTCCCTCCCTCTCTTCATCACAAGCAGACTGGCTTTATGTGGCCAAAATAATACCCTGGGTGGTTAATGGAAAAGAGATATTTGCGCGGCCTGACTGCAGCGGACCGAAGAGAAAATGAATAATCTTATCCTGCTCTGATCACCACCAGGCTTATAGCTTCCATCTGAGCCACCACTGCTTGCCTTCCCTCTATATCATTTTATGATTCAGAAATCAATTGTTCTCTCTTTTGATATTTTCTCTCTGTCTGTTCCTTCCACTCCCCTCTCTCATGCTCTCTATCTGCCTCCCTCTCTCTGCCCTCTCCTACTCTCTCTCTCTCTCTCTTTCTCTCTCTCTCTCTCTCTCTCTCTCTCTCTCTCTCTCTCTCTCTCTCTCTCTCTCTCTCTCTCTCTCTCTCTCTCTCTCTCTTTGTAATGGCAGGGTGTCTGTATTAGAGCAGTAAAAGCCGGGGCCTGAACAAAGGCGGCAACACAGACAACAAAACGCCAATAACAGTAGCCAGTCTACATGGCTACAGGGTTACGTGTCTCCCTCTTTTCACTTCTCCTCTTTTCCATCCCTTCATCCATCCATCCCCAATGTAGCCGTGGCAGGCGGTTGGATCTGCCGTGGCAGCCCTCCATTTCTCTCTGCCAGGACTAATTGGGGATCATGGCAGCGACGACCATAGACCTGTGTGTGTGTGTGTGTGTGTGTGTGTGTGTGTGTGTGTGTGTGTGTGTGTGTGTGTGTGTGTGTGTGTGTGTGTGTGTGTGTGTGTGTGTGTGTGTGTGCCACCACCCTGTCAGGTGAGGGGTTGGACGTCCTCTAGCGTAGCTGGGAAAGCTAATCATAACCGCGGTGCAGAGATTAATGAAGTCATGAGCAATCAGAACTGACACACACACAAGGACACACACACACACAGGTTTGCATACATACACTCAAACACATACACACACACACTGGCCTGTCTGTCTTCCTCTCTTGTTAGCTTGCTAAGAGAGAGCTGTTTGTCCATCAGTGTGCATGTGTGTGTGTTCGTGTGCGTGCATTCAATTCATGCGTGCAGTCTTGGGTTTGTGTTTGTGTTGGCACTTTATGATTGTGTGTGTGTGTCACATCACTTCTAATTAAATTTTCCTTAGATTGGCTTTATTTTATGTTATAATGTCAAATTCTGTAATCTCAGATTATTTTCTCCAGTAACAGCAAAGAATTTTGACCTGGTGTGTATTAGCAGTGCTCAGAGCAGTACGGTGTATTAGCAGTTCATTTCCTGAAACAGACTATAATTGCTGGGAATTGGACCTAATCTGTGCGATCCCCAGTCAGCACTGCAATCCATCTTTTACGGCACAGAGAGAGAGAGTGTGTGTTGTGTGTGTCTATATTTCAAAGCGGGGGTTTGGTTCCTCATAAAGACCTTGACCCTTGCCCTCTCTAGGCCTCTGTGGATATGGTTCAGCCTTGAGGTACCTAGGCCCCTGATCCCATTTCTCTGTGTGTGTGTGTGTGTGTGTGTGTGTGTGTGTGTGTATGTGTGTGTGTGTGTGTGTGTGTGTGTGTGTGTGTGTGTGTGTGTATATACTGTATATGTGTTTTCAAGTGTGTGTAGGTGAGTGTATCTTTACCTCACCAGCGTTGTTGCCCCAGCATATGTCTGTGATTGTTTTATCGTGTGTAATATGTGTGCAGGTGTTTGCCCCGGCGTATGTCCTGCTCGAGCACTTTCCAGAGAATTTGTTGGTCTGTCCGTCCCTCTCTGCTTTCCCTGATTTTCTCTCTCTCTCCCTCCCCCTTTCCCCCTCTCTCTCCCTCCGTCCCCCTTCTCTCCTTCCCACCCTCCGCCCTCCTTCTCTCCTTTCCTCCCTCCCTCCGCTGGCCTGTAGGGAGTCTATTGCCCCTGATAGATTAGCTTTCTCAACCCCAATCACACCAGGCAGGCCTAACTAACAGCATAAAACACCATTACCAGGGAAAACTTCTCCAATCTAACTATCAAATCAACTCAAATAAACTCACACAGTCACACTGCATAACCCTTTCTGTTTCTGTAGGGAGGTTATTTACTTCCTATTTTTGGTGCTGAAGGGGTTTCTGTCCGCTGCCCTGGCCAAACAGTTTGTCATTATTTACCGTACGTTTTGCTTTAGAGAGCTCTGGGTTTCTCCATATTAGGCCAATGTGGCAGTGTTTTTTGTCCTTTAATAATGGGTCTAGGTCTGGAGGACCCCTGGTCTTAATGTAATGGGCAATTCCTCCCATGAATGGCCATTATGAGATACTCCATTGAGCATGCTTAGTTTAGTCCAGGAGTAGGTTTATTAATCTGGGTTCGGGAAACCAGTCCGACATGTTTTGCTCCTCTCTTGCTCTCTTTCTGTGGGTTATACCTGGATTATTTGTCATTTAGAGCGATTCTGTATGGTATGTCCTATTCAAAATTGCTCTACAAGGCAAGGATCCTCTCTGAAATCCATGATGGTCAAAATGTTGCCACAACAATTGACGGCAGCATCGAAAACAATGCGTAGCTGTTGTATCTAAACTGAAGGTTCTCTTTCTGTGGGAGTGTTGTCTTGACAATGAGAAAGCTGGTGTACAGAGTACAGACAAGCCTCTGTCTCAGAGAGTCACTGGAGGTCACAATGGTAGCCGTGTGAAGGATTGGCACCTCTACAGGGGCAGGAAAACAATAAACAGCCCTAATCCCCACTTATTTACCGCATGGATGACTAAAAGCTACTTGAAGCCCCATAACATTAAAAAGGAGCGTGTCCCCGCCGGCGCGGAAAGGCAGGGAGATGGAGCCGCCAAAATAGCCGGGCAGAATGACATGTCAGAGCCCTTCTTTAGTTCTAGATGTATGGTTAACAGTGGCTGCCTCTGATTAATACATTCCATCTAAATCATCGGAGGTTCTTCTGCCGTTTTATCCATAAAACGCAATAGGGCACAAATCAGTTTTACTGTAGCTTGATAACAATCGGAAAATAATGCTTCTTCCCACCCAATAAATTGTTGCTTATACCTCCAACCAAAATCAATTCATTCTCCTCCCATTTATTAAAAAATGCTGGTAATAAATCTTCCCCAATGTTTGTTCATCTGTTTTTTGATACGTTTCTATCACTTGGGTTCTGCTCTAATGTTTTCCCTGTCTCTGCAGCGTAAAATGGAAAAATCTATTTTGGGCCAATTTAATAGTTAAAGGAGTGTCATGGCGGCGTTCGGGGTGTAAATGGAATCAATAAAAGTGGCAGTGTGTGGAGCAGATAGCACCTTTCCCCTTGCCTCTGTGATTAACCCATCGGACTAGCAGGAAGCTGGCAGCAATATAGCACCCTGTGTCGGGCTGGGATCCCCACAGGCCTCTCCATGTCTCTTCATAAACCCCTCACCACACATTGGAATCTGTGTTTATAGGTATGAGTGTGCTCGTGGCTCTGTGTGCGTGTGTGTGTGTGCGTGCGTGCATGTGCACGTTCAATAGTGTTTATAATTTTAACCGGGAAAATGCTTTTTTCACCTTTCCTCCCCTCTCCTAGCATTAGCATATTTAGCGGTTCTATCACCTAAAACTGTGTTTGTGACGAGGTGAGGGACAGACGGAGAAGGGAAGAGAGGAAAAAGAGGAGAGGACTGCTAGCTCTATCCCTCCATCCATCTGTTTTGTCTGACTAATGAGCGGGGTGTGCTTCAGATGCAGGAATACAATACGGCTCATTGCGGTGCGTTGTCTCATTTGTTGTTGATCAATGAGCCTGTTCTCAGCAGACTGGGCCAGTGGTGAGAAAGATGCCCCGTGATTTATTCTAGGTGTTAAAAAATAATTTGTTTGGATTGATTAATGTTAATTAATTATGCTAATTGTGCAGGAAGAAAACAGATGTCGGCCCCCTCCCTCTAAGACCAGAACTTAATTACGGATGCTACAAATAAATAACACTACTAGTGCTGCTGGTTTTCCTACAAATAAATAACACTACTAGTGCTGCTGGTTTTCCTACAAATAAATAACACTACTAGTGCTGCTGGTTTACCTACAAATAAATAACACTACTAGTGCTGCTGGTTTACCTACAAATAAATAACACTACTAGTGCTGCTGGTTTACCTACAAATAAATAACACTACTGGTGCTGCTGGTTTACCTACACATAAATAACACTACTAGTGCTGCTGGTTTTCCTACAAATAAATAACACTACTAGTGCTGCTGGTTTACCTACAAATAAATAACACTACTAGTGCTGCTGGTTTTCCTACAAATAAATAACACTACTAGTGCTGCTGGTTTACCTACAAATAAATAACACTACTAGTGCTGCTGGTTTACCTACAAATAAATAACACTACTAGTGCTGCTGGTTTACCTACAAATAAATAACACTACTAGTGCTGCTGGTTTTCTGACAAATAAATAACACTACTAGTGCTGCTGGTTTACCTACAAATAAATAACACTACTAGTGCTGCTGGTTTACCTACAAATAGCACTACACTACACCAAACGGTGCTATCTAGAACCTAAAATAGTTCTTTGGCTATCCCCATAGGACAACCCTTTGAAGAACCATTTTTGGTTCCAGGTATAAACCTTTTGGTTCCAGGTAGAACTATTTTGGGTTCCATATAAAACCCTTTCCTAAGAGGGTTCTACATAGAACCAAAAAGGGTTTGCCTATGGCACGTGTCAAACTCATTCCACGGAGGGCCAAATGTCTGCTGGGATTTTACTCCACCTTTGTACTTGATTGATGAATTAAGATCACTAATTAGTAAGGAACCCCCCTCACCTGGTTGTGTAGGTCTTAATTGAAAGGAAAAAATAAAAATTGGCAGACACTCGGCCCTCCGTGGAATGAGTTTGACACCCCTGTCCTATGGAGACAGCTGAGAACCCTTTTGAAAACCTTTTTTCTGAAAGTGTACTAGTTCTACCAGTTTACCTTGAAATACATAACACTACTAGTATCAGTTTACTCCAGGGATAAGTTAAATCACTCTCCCCAAATCCTAACCTTAACCATTAGGAGGCAAACACAGACTGAGCTTATATCAGCGTCTATGATCAGCCTCACCTAATCTTGTACAAGGAGCTGACGGGAGTGAGTTATGAGTGTTTAGGGAGGAGATGGGAGGGAATTAACACACATTATTGATCAGGAAGATTCATTTATTGAGACGAATCAACAGCGGAAGACTACTGGTATAATAGAGTTGGTCTGCCATCTGTTGTGGTATTTATACTCCTTTGTCCTGCTGTCTGTCTGTCTGTCTGTCTTTGGTACAGTAACTCTCCTGCTGTCTGTCTGTCTGTCTTTGGTACAGTAACTCTCCGTCAGTCTGTCTGTCCGTCTCTGGTACAGTAACTTTCCTGCTGTCTGTCTGCCAGTCTCTGGTACAGTAACTCTCCTGCTGTCTGTCTGTCAGTCTCTGGTACAGTAACTATCTTGCTGTCTGTCTGTCTCTGGTAAAGTAACTGTCCTGCTTGTCTGTCTGTCAGTCTCTGGTACGGTAACTGTCTTGCTGTCTGTCTGTCAGTCTCTGGTACATAACTGTCCGTCTGTCTGTCAGTCTCTGGTACGGTAACTGTCTTGCTGTCTGTCTGTCAGTCTCTGGTACATAACTGTCCGTCTGTCTGTCAGTCTCTGGTACATAACTGTCCTGCTGTCTGTCTGTCAGTCTCTGGTACATAACTGTCCTGCTGTCTGTCTGTCAGTCTCTGGTACATAACTGTCCTGCAGTCTGTCTGTCAGTCTCTGGTACATAACTGTCCTGCAGTCTGTCTGTCAGTCTCTGGTACATAACTGTCCTGCAGTCAGTCTCTGTCTGTCTGTCTGTCTGTCTGTCTGTCTGTCTGTCTGTCTGTCTGTCTATCTGTCAGTCTCTGGTACATAACTGTCCTGCAGTCTGTCTGTCAGTCTCTGGTACATAACTGTCCTGCAGTCAGTCTCTGTCTGTCTGTCTGTCTGTCTGTCTGTCTGTCTGTCTGTCTGTCTGTCTGTCTGTCTGTCTGTCTGTCTGTCTGTCTGTCAGTCTCTGGTACATAACTGTCCTGCAGTCAGTCTCTGTCTGTCTGTCTGTCTGTCTGTCTGTCTGTCTGTCTGTCTGTCTGTCTGTCTGTCTGTCTGTCAGTCTCTGGTACATAACTGTCCTGCAGTCTGTCTGTCAGTCTCTGGTACATAACTGTCCTGCTGTTTGTCTGTCAGTCTCTGGTACATAACTGTCCTGCTGTTTGTCTGTCAGTCTCTGGTACATAACTGTCCTGCAGTCTGTCTGTCAGTCTCTGGTACATAACTGTCCTGCAGTCTGTCTGTCAGTCTCTGGTACATAACTGTCCTGCAGTCAGTCTCTGTCTGTCTGTCTGTCTGTCTGTCTGTCTGTCTGTCTGTCTGTCTGTCAGTCTCTGGTACAGTAACTATCTTCCATAATGAGCACTGCTCTTAATGACGGGGTTGCCTATAGTCTGTCCCTTCCAGCTGACCTACTGACACAGAGACAGACAGGCCAAGTCTGTCCCGAGGTGCTGGACAGGGATGGATGGCACATCACCACATACACACACACACACACATCTTTGTTGTTTGCAATTTTTTTAATCCAATGGATACTTGCAATTTTTTGTTGTTGTTGCAAATCCCATTATAGCGTTTAATTTTATCTTCTGTTCACAAAAAGTAATTTGTTCACTAGTATCACACAGAGACACACACACACACACACACACACACACACACACACACACACACACACACACACACACACACACACACACACACACACACACACACACACACACACCTACATGCCCCCCCACACACACACACCCATACACACAGTCTCATCACAGTGATCACCATGCATTTCATCCAGTACATTACATTAACCCTCTTTCCCAGCCAGCGGAGGAGAGAGGAGAAGAAGAGGTTAACTCAATCCCTGCTCTCTTCCAGGAAATGTGTTTGTTGTGATTTATAGACGGTTCCCCGTTCCCGGGAATCACAGGCTTCCGAAGCAGAAAGGAGAGGAGGGGGGAGGAGGGGGTGAGGGAGGGAGGGAGCCGTAACCATACAGAGACGAGAGCTGTCCGCTATGATGCACTTAAACTGTTATTGATAGCCGGGATGAAAAATAGATCATACCAGCGTCTGTTTTACCTCATGTCTCTGTGCACCTGTGTGTGGCAGACATATAGTGTGCATGGTTGTGTGTGTGTTGAGTTTCGCCTCCTCAAAGTCATTTACTGACAATGACAGACTTGTGTGTGTACGTGTGTGTACGTGTGAGTGTGTGTTTGTCTGTGTTTGTATTTGTGCGTGTTTGTGTGAAATGGAAAACACTGCTACACGTCTGTCTATAAAAGAATGCTTGTCCCAGTGAGTGTCTGATTAGTGGGAGAAGTCAACTGAGGCTCTTCGACACTTCCTTTCCACTGCTAGCTTTCACTAGCTTTAATATACTATTCTATGCTAGCTTTCGTGTCCTGTAATATTACATCATAGTACATATGCAGTATCTTAATTTGCTCACCCTATTGTCGCAGGAACTGCGGCACATGAAATTCAAATGAGCCTCGTGATTTACATGAATTCATGGAAAACCAGCTGTTCTCTCTCAATAGATCTCACACCTAAGCTATTGCCTATTGTAGCAAGCCTGGCCTCAGAGCCAAACAAAATATACTTGATGTATTTCTGAGCACCTCCATGAAGAAGTAGAAATACTGGTGTGCAAAAGAGTAGAAAAGTAAATAAAAACAATATGGGGGATGAGGTAGGTAGATTGGATGAACTATTTACAGATGGGCTATGTACAGCTGCAGCGATCGGTTAGCTGCTCTGATAGCTGATGCTTAAAGTTAGTGAGGGAAATATAGGTCTCCAGCTTCAGCGATTTTTGCAATTCGTTCCAGTCATTGGCAGCAGAGAACTTTAAGGAAAGGCGGCCAAAAGAGGTGTTGGCTTTGGGGATGACCAGTGAGATATACCTGCTGGTGCGCGCACTACGGGTGGGTGTTATTGTGACCTTATCTCTGAGATAAGGCGGAGCTTTACCTAGCATAGACTTGTAGATGACCTGGAGCCAGTGGGTCTGGCAACGAATATGTAGCGAGGGCCAGCCAACTAGAGCATACAGGTCGCAGTGGTGGGTGGTATATGGGGCAGAACCGTCCAGAGTAGTGATGCTGGTCGGGCGGGCGGGTGCGGGCAGCGATCGGTTGAAGAGCATGCATTTGGTTTTACTAGCATTTAAGAGCAGTTGGAGGCCACGGAAGGAGTGTTGTATGGCATTGAAGCTCGTTTGGAGATTAGTTAACACAGTGTCCAAAGAAGGGCCAGATGTATACAGAATGGTGTCGTCTGCGTAGAGGTGGATCAGAGAAAAGAGTCGGCCCACATAGAGACTGCCAGAGGTCCAGACAATAGGCCCTCCGATTTGACACACTGAACTCTGTCTGAGAAGTAGTTGGTGAACCAGGCGAGGCAGTCATTTGAGAAACCAGACTTTAGAAAGGCAGGGCAGGATGGATAATAGGTCTGTAACAGTTTGGGTCTAGAGCGTCTCCCCTTTGAAGAGGGGGATGACCGCGACAGCTTTCCAATCTTTAGGGATCTCGGACAATACGAAAGAGAGGTTGAACAGACTGGTAATAGGGGTTGCAACAATAGCAGCGGATAATTTTAGAAAGAGAGGGTCCAGATTGTCTATCCCAGCTGATTTGTACTGGTCCAGGTTTTGCAGCTCTTTCAGAACATCTCCTGTGTGGATTTGGGTGAAGGAGAAGCTGGGGAGACTTGGGCAAGTAGCTGCGGGGGGTGCGGAGCTGTTGGCCGGGGTTGGGGTGGCCAGGAGGAAAGCATGGCCAGCTGTAGAAAAATGCTTATTGAAATTCTTGAGTGGGCAACTGGGAGGAGGTGCTCTTATTCTCCATGGACTTTACAGTGTCTCATAACTTTTTGGAGTTAGAGCTACAGGATGCAAATTTCTGTTTGAAAAAGCTAGCCTTTGCTTTCCTGACTGACTGCGTGTATTGGTTCCTGACTTCCCTGAAAAGTTGCATATCGCGTGGACTATTCGATGCTAGTGCAGTCCGCCAAAGGATGTTTTTGTGCTGGCCGAGGGCAGTCAGGTCTGGAGTGAACCAAGGGCTATATCTGTTCTTAGTTCTAAATCTTTTTGAAAGGGGCATGCTTATTTAAGATGGTGAGGAAATTACTTTTAAAGAACGACCAGGCATCCTCGACTGACGGGATGAGGTCAATATCCTTCCAGGATACCCGTGCCATTTCAAATCTAAATGGGTATCCTTCCAGGACAGAATAATACAAATTGCCCTGAGACCACATTGCTGTAGCCTATCAAAGGTCATTTCCTGCTAGAAATGATCACTTAAAAAAAAAGAAACATCTAATCCCCATGCAGCAGGATTATTTTACTCCTTTTTACAAATTATTTTATTCTACTCTGGGAGGAATAGGCCTTTGAAAGAAGAAGAAGACACACCTCCTTAAACATCCTAGTCCTCTTCACAGTCTCCCTCACTGTACTCCTCTGCCCCGCAGTTCATATGGAGTCCATACAAAGTGACAGGGCATGTCTATAAGGTGTGTGTGCGCACATGTATTTGTGTGTGGGGTCAGGGTGAGTGGGATTCTGATCTAGCAGTCGCAGAAGCCAAGTATATGTGTGTGTGTCTGTGTGTGTCTGTGTGTGTGTGCACGCGTGGGGCAGGGGCTGAGCTGCATGGATTTGCTGCTGAAGTTTGAGCACTTTTAAATTAAAATGTATTGCTCCTTCTCATTGTATTGATTCTTACCCAGCAGTGTCAATACAGAACCCAGCTATTTTTCCAATAACTTATAAAGATCTGCCAGCCAGGCATAAATTCATTACATCGCTTTGAGTTTACTCTCCTCTCTCTCTCCTCCCTTCCCTCGCTTTCTTCCGCTCTTTCCTCGCCATGACTTTTACTCTGTATTAGAATAGTTCATATGAACAGGGTGTTTCTGTGTTTCTGTGTGATGTGTATTGACTATCTGTAAAGAGCAGAGGGGTTATTTTCTGTGGAATACGGGTCGCTATAGACTGTATCCTACAGTGGACTGGCCTGAAGGTGAAACTACATATTTGATTACAATGAAATAGTATCGCACAGTGTTTTCTAGTTCATTTTAATAAACCTCAGAATCTTCAAATTTATTTCAAATCTGAGAATCATAAAGTCATGCTTACCATCTCATAATCATATCTTATCATATCTTTCTCCCTCTCTCTTTACTCCTCTCCTCTCTCACTCACTCGCTCATCTCATTTGGCCTTCTCTCCATGCTTCCTCTATATTTTGTCCCCTGTGTTATTCTCCCTCTACCCCTCCTTTCCAAATGTCTCTCCTTCCACTTCCCCTCCTCTCTTAATTTGTCCCTCTCTTTTTCTCCCCCAATTTTGCTCTTTATATCTCACTCTCTCCTCCCCCCTCCTCTCCTGCTCTCTTTCATCGCCTCTCTTCTCCGAACCCTCTCTCCTTCCCTCTCCTCTCCTTCCCTTCCTCCTTCCCTCTCTCCTCTCCTTCCCTCTCTCCTCTCCTCCACCCCACACCTCTCCCATTGTCAATACCCATCTAATACCACTTTAACAGCTGTAATTGGCTGATGGATAGAAGCTATGGATTTGCTTTCCTGATGACTCCCAGACTTTCTCCCTCCCACCAGAGGTAATACTAATAGAATTCCAAATCCGCGCCACTGTGATCCTGTCATGAGTGGGTCAACAGTTATGTCAAGGTCCTATTGGATACCTCACATCTAACATCTTAATGTTGACTTAGCCAACTCGCTTTTTTCTCCACCCTCTCTCTCTCTCTCTCTCTCTCTCTCTCCCACTCTCTCGTTTTGCTAACACTCACTCTCTCTCTCTCTCTCTCTCTCTCTTTCTCTCCCTCCATCTCTGTCTTCAGACACTAGTCATGTATGAGATGTATGCAAGTGTAAGTGATTCTTTCAAGTTGCGTCATTCATTCCATTACTGGGAATTCATTTAATTCTGCGCCCTCTGTCCCAGTTTTGCATGTGAATGATTCACTGTGTGTCTGTGGGTGTGTGTGTATGAGTGTGTGTATGAGTGTGTGTGTGTGTGTGTCCCTTATTGGAGACTCTGCTGTCTCCGCTGAAGGATTATAGATCTGATTTCCACCCAGCTGGCACCTGAAAGGAGTGTGTGCGTTTGTGTGCACGTGCGCGTGTGTATGTGTGTGAGAAGGGAGGGCCCCGGCTCACTGAAGCTCATTTATTTATATTTATAGACTTTGAATTGAATTTCTGATCAATGGGAGAGGACAAGTCGTACTCTTTGCTAACTTCTGCCCCCAACAAAGAGACAGAAAGTACTTATCGGATTAGAGAGACGCTACCCATACCTGGGCTGAGTTTACAGTACACACCCTTACACCCTACTGGTTAACCCTATAGAGGAGCTGTGGATGTTTTAGTTAGCATCACCTTCGGGAGACATGAAGTTCTGTTGCCCTGGACCAATAAATACCTTGGCTTTTAAGGTTCACATGTATTGACGGTCCATTGCGGAGTATGTTGTGATATTGATAAGTGGGTTCGAATCCTAGGTCTGTTGAAAGATAGATAGATATATTGTACAAAAATATAAATGCAACATGCAACAATTTCAAAGATTTTACTGAGTTACAGTTCATATAAGGAAATCAGTCAATTTAAATAAATGAGTCCCTAATCTATGGTTTTCACATTTCTGAGCAGGGACACATCCATGGGTGGGTCCACACACTGGGGAGCCAGGCCCAGCCAAAAAGTTTTTTTTACAGACAGAAATACTCCTCAACCCCCCCTCCTCAGACGATCCAGCAGGTGACGAAGCCAGATGTGGAGGTCCTCGGCTGGCAAAGCCGTTGTTGCTCCTAGACGTTTCCATTTCATAATAACAGCAGATACAGTTGACCGGGGCAGCTCTAGCAAGGCAGACATTTGATGAACTGACTTGTTTGAAAGGTGGCATCCTATGGCTGTGCCACGTTGAAAGTCACTGAGCTCTTCAGTGAGGCCATTCTACTAATAATGTTTGCATGGCTGTGTGCTCGATTTTATACACAGGTCAGCAACGGGCGTGGCTGAAATAGTCGAATCCACTAATTTGAAGGGGTTTCCACATACTTTTGTTTATACAGTATAGATACTATAGGTAGGGTCTTTGTGAAGGGGTAGGGTAGGTACATGTGTAGGATCTTAGTTTGACCACCCTGTCGCAGGAAAACGTTTCTGCGATGCAGGACTTCTGAAGATTCTAATTTCAACTTCTAAATTATTATATTAACCCCTATAAAAATGTCCAGTAATCATAATCTACATAATAATTATTTTCCTGCTGTAGCAAACTGGCCCAAATTAAGATCCTGCAACTGTACTAGGTAAGGTTTGGGGTGAAGAGGTAAATCAGGTTGTCATGCTAATGTGGAGTGAGGTGGCTGCTGGGTAATTGAATGCAGAATGGAGCAGCCTTGGAGGAGGCAGAGTGAACTTGACCCAGCTAAAACTGGATGACCTTGACCCCTTTCCGCCGACACAAACACACACACACACACACACACACACACACACACACACACACACACACACACACACACACACACACACACACACACACACACCACACACACACACACACACACCTCCTACCTTGGTTAACACTGACTGGGAGATTGTATGTGTGTGTGTTTGTGTGTGCGTGAGTGTCTGTGTGCATGTTTGTGTATATGCGTCCGTGAGTAAGAGGTGGGGAAATGATGCCAATAAATCTGTGTCTGAGGCTTAGGGCCCATTTACATCAGAGGGAGAGCATCTGTACATTACCTTTTCATTCCAATCCACATTAAATATCTTCTCATCACACGGTCTCTGATACACAGACATGGCTTCTGTTGTTTTTTTACTATGCATTGTTTTGACCATAGAAACAGAATCATTGATCAATCGATAGAATACTATTTCTATGGTTGTGACCTCTGAAGACTCAAATCTTAGACAGGGAAGAACTACAATTTATTTATACTGATTACAAAACCTACCACCCTTATGAATACATCCATATTCAATAATGAAAAAAAGACAAGAAAACCGATTTTATGCAGATATGAGATGAGAAATCCTACATTTTATTTATACATCGAGCAAATAGATAATAGCTTTATCCACAGTTTAGAGAACAGCAACTCAGCTATTCATGTGAAAAGGAGTTTAATGTGTGTTTGTTTAGGTGTGTGTTTCTGCTTGTGTTGAACGGCCATTTAATTATTCAAACGCAATCACATCTGCTTTCCCCGGATCACCAGATAGACATCAGGGGTCATCCATTCTTCCTGCACAGGGTCACCTTACCTCTCTCTTTCACTGGCGTCTCCTTCCCTCGCTCTTTCTCTTCCTCTCTTTCAGCACTGTTTGAAAGGCTCTTCTCTCTTTCAGTAGCGTTAGGTCAGAGTCACACACACGCACACGCACACAGACACACATTCATTATAGTCAGTTTGTTCATTATGCTTTATACATACTGACCATTGATAGTGACCTTTCCTTCTGGTGAATTTATTGCTTTAAATGCATCTTCCTTTAGTTTAGAGCCAACAATGGGATCTGTGATGTAAAGAGGAGGAGATGGGGAGGAAGAGGAGAGGGGGAAGAGATGGAAGAGTGTTAGGCTAAATAGAGGGGCTAATCATAGCCACACAAAGACAGGCTGGATCGAGAGAGGGATGCGAAGGAAATCGGGACAGGAAGGAGGGAGAAAAAGAATGGAAAAAGAGAGTCGAGAGAGAGGGGATAGAGAGAGGACATCTAAGGGATAAGGACAGATGAGTGAGATGGACAGCAGGGATTGAAAGAGTGCAGTACGGCGATGATCAACATAACAGTGAAACTTTTCAGTGTACGTTTTAAAAGACCTTTAATGACTTGACGTAAATCCAATATTGTAATAATAATATTGTACATTGAACATAGAAAATGAACATTAAGGCCAAGGGTTTGGTTTCATTTGCCCATGAACATTGATTGTGAATGTACAGTACATGCGTAGATTGCGAATGTAAAAGAGAGGGCAACGATGATGACATAAACCTTACAAAAAAATAAAACATCTATTTTTTCATGTCATCATCGTTGCACTCTGTTTTTCCCTCCCTCTCTCTCTTTGTCAAACTCACAAACACACACACAGCAGCAGTAACATAGCTGTAAGATGAATGACATTTGGTGGATGTGGTGTGTGTGTGTGATTGAGTGTGATGTGTGTGTTTTTGTGCCTGTGTGTGTGTGTGTGTGTGTGTGTGTTTTCATGCGTGTGTCTGTTTTCATACGTGTGTGTGCACGAGCGTGTGTGTGTGTGTGTGTGGCCGCTGGAGGCTTGCTGTCAGTGAGACTCTCTCTTGGCCAATTAATTATGATGGCCTACTTATGATGTGTAATGTGATGATTTATGGAGTAAATAAACACACAGGCTCAGGACAGCTTCTTATGAACCACACCGTATGACACACACACAGACCCGTGTGACACATCGTCAAGATCAAACCACACCCCTGGCTCTCTGAGAAGAGAAGACCTGTCCCTGAGGTATCAAGGTAAATGACAAGAGAAAGATTGTCTCATCATTATAAAAATGCATGTTGTTTTGTTGTTGATCAAAACACTTAGCTGGCCCTCTGTGTTTTGCCTCTCAAGAAGAATACAATAACCATCTTTAAAAGGAAAGAGACAGAGTGAATGATCACTGGAGAACTTCAGAAGTGATTGTCTTGTTGTTGGCTCTGTAGTGTCTGTCTGTAAATTACTACAACTACAACCTCTTTCGCCATCTGGCTTGGATCCTTAGTCGACACGGCGCCCTGCCGCATCACCACGACAGGTCTGCCTGACGAATACTCCATTCAACCGGCCTCTGTCGGACGTCGGAGCAGACGCTTCTACTAGCTCCGGGCTACTAACTTTAAACGCTGTGTCGCCCGCGTGTTAGCGTAGTAACGACTACTCCGCGGCTTCCCTGTTCCTTCTATTGCTGCCCCCTGGACCCTATGATCACTTGGCTACATAGCTGATACCCGCTGGACTGTCCATTAATCACGGTACTCCATTCTGTTTATTTTTGTTTATCTGTCGGCCCCAGCCACGAACTCAGGCTCTGTGTGTAGTTAACTGACCCTCTCTGCACATTCATCGCCATTTTACCTGTTGTTGTTTTAGCTGATTAGCTGTTGTTGTCTCACCCGTTGTTGTCTTAGCTAGCTCTCCCAATCAACACCTGTGATTTTTTTTATTTATTTTTTATTTCACCTTTATTTAACCAGGTAGGCTAGTTGAGAACAAGTTCTCATTTGCAACTGCGACCTGGCCAAGATAAAGCATAGCAGTGTGAACAGACAACAACAGTTACACATGGAGTAAACAATAAACAAGTCAATAACATGGTAGAAAAAAAGAGAATCTATATACAATGTGTGCAAAAGGCATGAGGAGGTAGGCAATAAATCGAATAATTACAATTTAGCAGATTAACACTGGAGTGATAAATCATCAGATGATCATGTGCAAGTAGAGATACTGGTGTGCAAAAGAGCAGAAAAGTAAATAAAATAAAAGCAGTATGGGGGGTGAGGTAGGTCAATTGGGTGGGCTATATACCGATGGACTATGTACAGCTGCAGCGATCGGTTAGCTGCTCGGATAGCAGATGTTTAAAGTTGTTAAGGGAGATAAAAGTCTCCAACTTCAGAGATTTTTGCAATTCGTTCCAGTCGCAGGCAGCAGAGAACTGGAAGGAAAGGCGTCCAAATGAGGTTTTGGCTTTAGGGATGATCAGTGAGATACACCTGCTGGAACGCGTGCTACGGGTGGGTGTAGCCATCGTGACCAGTGAACTGAGATAAGGCGGCACTTTACCTAGCATAGCCTTGTAGATGACCTGGAGCCAGTGGGTCTGACGACGAACATGTAGCGAGGGCCAGCCGACTAGGGCATACAGGTCGCAGTGGTGGGTCGTATAAGGTGCTTTAGTAACAAAACGGATGGCACTGTGATAATCTGCATCCAGTTTGCTGAGTAGAGTATTTGAAGCTATTTTGTAGATGACATCGCCGAAGTCGAGGATCGGTAGGATAGTCAGTTTTACTAGGGTAAGTTTGGCGGCGTGAGTGAAGGAGGCTTTGTTGCGAAATAGAAAGCCGACTCTAGATTTGATTTTGGATTGGAGATGTTTGATATGAGTCTGGAAGGAGAGTTTGCAGTCTAGCCAGACACCTAGTTACTTATAGATGTCCACATATTCTAGGTCGGAACCGTCCAGGGTGGTGATGCTAGTCGGGCGTGCGGGTGCAGGCAGCGAACGGTTGAAAAGCATGCATTTGGTTTTACTAGCGTTTAAGAGCGTTTAAGGCAGTTGGATTACTTTATGCCTCGCTGTATGTCTCTCTCATATGTCAATAAGCCTTGTATACTGTTGTTCAGGTTAGTTATCATTGTTTTAGTTTACAATGGAGACCCTAGTTCCACTCATTATACCTCTGATACCTCTTTTGTCCCACCTCCCACACATGCGGTGACCTCACCCATTATAACCAGCTTATCCAGAGATACAACCTCTCTTATCATCACTCAGTGCCTGGGCTTACCTCCGGTGTACCCGCACCCCACCATACCCCTGTCTGCACATTATGCCCTGAATCTATTCCACCACGCCCAGAAATCTGCTCCTTTTATTCTTTGTCCCCAACGCTCTAGGCGACCAGTTTTGATAGCACACTCCGCCAAGATAGAACTGCCAAAGGGGGAGGAGTCGCAATCTACTGCAGAGATAGCCTGCAAAGTTCTGTCATACTTTCCAGGTCTATACCCAAACAGTTTGAAGTTCTAATTAAAAAAATTAACCTCTCCAGAAATAAGTCTCTCACTGTTGCCGCCTGCTATCGACCCCCCTCCGCCCCCAACTGTGCCCTGGACACCATTTGTGAATTGATCGCCCCCCATCTATCTTCAGAGTTCGTTCTGTTAGGTGACCTAAACTGGGATATGCTTAACACCCCGGCAGTCCTACAATCTAAGCTAGATGCCCTCAATCTCACACAAATCATCAAGGAACCCACCAGGTACAACCCTAAATCCGTAAACATGGGCACCCTCATGGACATTATCCTGACCAACTTGCCCTCCAAATACACCTCCGGTGTTTTCAATCAGGATCTCAGCGATCACTGCCTCATTGCCTGTATCCACTATGGGTCCACG
Source organism: Salvelinus alpinus (assembly GCF_045679555.1). Lineage (NCBI taxonomy): Eukaryota > Metazoa > Chordata > Actinopteri > Salmoniformes > Salmonidae > Salvelinus > Salvelinus alpinus. The sequence continues at coordinate 75,764,779 of NC_092094.1, forward strand.
GTCAAACGACCACCCCTCATCACTGTCAAACGCTCCCTAAAACACTTCTGCGAGTTTTCTAATCGACCTGGCCTGGGTATCCTGGAAGGATATCGACCTCATCCCGTCAGTCGAGGATGCTTGGTCATTCTTTAAAAGTAATTTCCTCCCCATCTTAGATAAGCATGCCCCGTTCAAAAAATGCAGAACTAAGAACAGATATAGCCCTTGGTTCACTCCAGACCTGACTGCCCTTGACCAGCACAAAAACATCCTGTGGCGGACTGCAATAGCATCGAATAGTCCCCACGATATGCAACTGTTCAGGGAAGTCAGGAACCAATACACGCAGTCAGTCAGGAAAGCAAAAGCTAGCTTTTTCAAGCAGAATTTCGCATCCTGTAGCTCCAACTACAAAAAGTTTTGGGATACTGTAAAGTCCATGGAGAACAAGAGCACCTCCTCCCAGCTGCCCACTGCACTGAGGCTAGGTAACACGGTCACCACTGATAAATCCATGACAATCGAAAATGTCAATAAGCATTTCTTAACGGCTGGCCATGCTTTCCTCCTGGCTACTCCAACCCCGGCCAACAGCTCCGCCTCCCCCGCAGCTACTCGCCCAAGCCTCCCCAGCTTCTCCTTCACCCAAATCCAGACAGCAGATGTTCTGAAAGAGCTGCAAAACCTGGACCCGTACAAATCAGCTGGGCTAGACAATCTGGACCCTCTCTTTCTAAAACTATCCGCCGCCATTGTTGCAACCCCTATTACCAGCCTGTTCAACCTCTCTTTCGTATCGTCTGAGATCCCTAAAGATTGGAAAGCTGCTGCGGTCATCCCCCTCTTCAAAGGGGGTGACACCCTAGACCCAAACTGTTACAGACCTATATCCATCCTGCCCTGCCTATCTAAAGTCTTCGAAAGCCAAGTTAATAAACAGATCACTGACCATTTCGAATCCCACCGTACCTTCACCGTACCTTCTCCGCTTCTCCGGCTTCCGAGCCGGTCACGGGTGCACCTCAGCCACGCTCAAGGTACTAAACGATATCATAACCACCATCGATAAAAGACAGTACTGTGCAGCCGTCTTCATCAACCTGGCCAAGGCTTTCGACTCTGTAAATCACCGTATTCTTATCGGCAGAGTCAATAGCTTTGGTTTTTCTAATGACTGCCTCGCCTGGTTCACCAACTACTTTGCAGACAGAGTTCAGTGTGTCAAATCGGAGGGCATGTTGTCCGGTCCTCTGGCAGTCTCTATGGGGGTACCACAGGGTTCAATTCTCGGGCCGACTCTTTTCTCTGTATATATCAATGATGTCGCTCTTGCTGCTGGTGATTCTCTGATCCACCTCTACGCAGACGACACCATTCTGGCCCTTCCTTGGACCCTGTGCTAACTAACCTCCAAACGAGCTTCAATGCCATACAACACTCCTTCCGTGGCCTCCAACTGCTCTTAAACGCTAGTAAAACCAAATGCATGCTTTTCAACCGATCGCTGCCCGCACCCGCCCGCCCGACCAGCATCACCACCCTGGACGGTTCCGACCTAGAATATGTGGACAACTATAAATACCTAGGTGTCTGGCTAGACTGTAAACTCTCCTTCCAGACTCACATTAAACATCTCCAAATCAAAATCAAATCTAGAATCGGCTTTCTATTTCGCAACAAAGCCTCCTTCACTCACTCCGCCAAACTTACCCTAGTAAAACTGACTATCCTACCGATCCTCGACTTCGGCGATGTCATCTACAAAATAGCTTCCAACACTCTACTCAGCAAACTGGATGCAGTCTATCACAGTGCCATCAGTTTTGTTACCAAATCACCTTATACCACCCACCACTGCGACCTGACAATGCTCTAGTCGGCTGGCCCTCGCTACATATTCGTCGCCAGACCCACTGGCTCCAGGTCATCTATAAGTCTATGCTAGGTAAAGCTCCGCCTTATCTCAGCTCAATGGTCACAATAACACCCACCCGTAGCACACGTTCCAGCAGGTATATCTCACTGATCATCCCCAAAGCCAACACCTCATTTGGCCGCCTTTCCTTCCAGTTCTCTGCTGCCAGTGACTGGAACGAATTGCAAAAATCGCTGAAGTTGGAGACTTTTATTACCCTCACCAACTTTAAACATCAACTATCTGAGCAGCTAACCGATCGCTGCAGCTGTACATAGTCCATCTGTAAATAGCCCACCCAATCTACCTACCTCATCCCCATACTGTTTTTATTTTATTTACTTTTCTGCTCTTTTGCACACCAGTATCTCTACTTGCACATCATCATCTGCTCATTTATCACTCCAGTGTTAATCTGCTAAATTGTAATTATTCGCTCCTATGGCCTATTTATTGCCTACCTCCTCATGCCTTTTGCACACACTGTATATAGACTTTCTTTTTTCTACTGTGTCATTGACTTGTTTATTGTGTTATTGGCTTGTTTATTGTTTACTCCATGTGTAGTTGTCTGTGTCACACTGCTTTGCTTTATCTTGGCCAGGTCGCAGTTGCAAATGAGAACTTGTTCTCAACTAGCCTACCTGGTTAAATAAAGGTGAAATAAATAAAAAATATATTTAAAAAAGTGTGAAGAGGGGAAGTCCTTTACAAGACACTTTTCACTCTGCTAGTCTATCTGACATTAAAGAAAATACAAAATCTAATCTAATCTTTAGGGAGTGGTTATTTTTCACTAGTGTATATGAAATAATAGGGGGAATCTTGGCTGGTCTGAGACTGCACTATTCTATTGTACTCTATTCTGTTCTACTCTACTCTATTCTATTCTGCTTTACTCTGTTATGTTCTATTCTACTCTATTCTACTTTACTCTATTCAATTCTACTGTACTTTGTTCTATTCTATTATACTCATTTCGACTCTTCTATTCTATTCTATTCTATTTTACTCTACTCTACTATTTTCTACTATATTCTATTCTATTATATTCTAATTTGTAAGTCGCTCTGGATAAGAGCGTCTGCTAAATGACTTAAATGTAAATGTAAATTGTATTCTACTACTCTATTCTGTGCTACTCTATTCTGTTCTGTTCTACTCTATTCTACTCTTTTCTATTCTACTCTATTCGGTTCTATTCTACTCTATTCTGTTCTATTCTACTCTGGGCTTGGTTGTACTGTGTTGTTGGTGCTGGTAGGTAGTGTGATTGTGTCGAGAGGTCTGGAGACTGATGTCCTGTACTATACGTGTTGTGGAGTTGTGTAGCATAGTCAGGGGTGAAAGTAAGGCGGTCTGGTATGGCGTCCCGGCAAAATAAATAGTTGGTGTATGCCGTACTGGTAAAACATGAACCTATCCCAATAATTAAAACACAATGTCAAACTGTAGGCTAATACACCATTATTAATCATTACCGCATGTCAGAGGCATGAAACATTTGCGAATGGACTTGAAAATGGGTGTTAGCCTACTCTCCAAAATGTGATGTGGTTCAACGAGAACACAGACTTTTTGCCAGGGCAGAGATGACCGACACCGAGACGCGCACGGACAGCAATGGACATAAATTCTGGCCTAATGACAATCTTCAAATGTCAATAGGCCTACACTTTTTGGTGTTTTGTGTAAAATAAGTCTCTCCATTCAACACTGTTTGGAGGCTGGAGAAACTGTACATTGTGCACGGATGAACATGCGCGGGGCAGCCTTGTAAAGAATCCTTTCAAAGTGATTGTTTGACAATCAGATGAAAACATTGTGACTGGTTGTGTTTATGCCACAATAAAATATAAAACATTTTAAAAGTTAAGTGACAAATCTTAACGACTAGGCCCACAGAGATCCGATTGAATTAATAGGGGTTCTGTATGGAATTCTATGATTAGGCCCACACGCACACATCGGAGGTCCCGCACCAGGAAGAAATTAAATCTGCAGGTGTCCTGCAGGTCTCATCTGGCATCCTGTAAATGGACATGTCTCTCTTGCTTCCCACTGTTCCTCTGACTGCTGCTGTCTGTCACTGCAGGCAGGTAGCCATACACACACACACATCACGTTTTATTTGTCACATGCTTTGTAGACAAATGTAGACTAACAGAGAGATGCTTACTTACAGGTCCATTTCCAACAATGTTAAAGCCAAGATAAAAAACGGAATAAAAAACGTAAATAGTTACACATTGAATAAAGAATTAAAATAACGAGTAAAAAATAACATGGCTATGTATAGGGATTAGAAAATAACAGGGCTATATACAGGGAGGACCAGTACCTAGTAGATGTGCAGGGGTTCAAGGCAGTTGAGGTAGCTACAGTTGAAGTCAGAAGTTTACATACACTTAGGTTGGAGTCATTAAAACTCGTTTTTCAACCACTCCACAAATTTTTTGTTAACAAACTATAGTTTTGGCAAGTAGGTTAGGACATCTACTTTGTGAATGACACAAGTAATTTTTCCAACAATTGTTTACAGTCAGATTATTTCACTTATAATTCACTGTATCACAATTCCAGTGGGTCAGAAGTTTACATACACTAAGTTGACTGTGTCTTTAAACAGCTTGGACATTTCCAGAAAATTATGTTATGGCTTTAGAAGCTTCTGATAGGCTATTGACATAATTTGAGTCAATTGGAGGTGTACCTGTGGATGTATTTCAAGGCCTACCTTCAAACTCTTTGCCTAAATGCTTGACATCATGGGAAAATCAAAAGACATCAGCCAAGATCTCAGAAAAAAAATTGTAGAACTTCACAAGTCTGGTTCATCCTTGGGAGCAATTTCCAAATGCCTGAAGGTACCACGTTCATCTGTACAAACAATAGTACGCAATTATAAACACCATGGGACCATGCAGCCATCATACCGCTCAGGAAGGAGACGCGTTCTGTCTCCTAGAGATGAACGTACTTTGGTGCGAAAAGTGTAAATCAATCCCAGAACAACAGCAAAGGACCTTGTGAAGATGCTGGAGGAAACAGGTACAAAAGTATCTATATCCACAGTAAAACGAGTCCTATATCGACATAACCTGAAAGGCCGCTCAGCAAGGAAGAAGCCACTGCTCCAAAACCGGCATAAAAAAAGCCAGACTACGGTTTGCAACTGCACATGGGGACAAAGATCGTACTTTTTGGAGAAATGTCCTTTGGTCTGATGAAACAAAAATAGAACTGTTTGGCCATAATGACCATCATTATGTTTGGAGGAAAAAGGGGGAAGCTTACAAGCTGAAGAACACCATCCCAACCGTGAAGCACGGGAGTGGCAGCATCATGTTGTGGGAGTACTTTGCTGCAGGAGGGACTGGTGCACTTAACAAAATAGATGGCATCATGAGATAGGAAAATTACGTGGCTATATTGAAGCAACATCTCAAGACATCAGTCAGCAAGTTAAAGCTTGGTCGCAAATGGGTCTTCCAAATGGACAATGACCCCAAGCATACTTCCAAAGTTGTGGCAAAATGACTTAAGGACAACAAGTCAAGGTATTGGAGTGGCCATCACAAAACCCTGACCTCAATCCTATAGACAATTTGTGGGCAGAACTGAAAAAGCATGTGCAAGCAAGGAGGCCTACAAACCTGACTCAATTACCCTAGCTCTGTCAGGAGGAATGGGCCAAAATTCACCCAATTTATTGTGTAAAGCTCGTCGAAGGCTCCTCGAAACATTTGACCCTATTTAAACAATTTAAAGTCAATGCTACCAAATACTAATTGAGTGTAAGTAAGCTTCTGTCCCACTGGGAATGTGATGAAAGAAACAAAAGCTGAAATAAATCATTCTCTACTATTATTCTGACATTTCACATTCTTAAAATAAAGTGGTGATCCTAACTGACCTAAGACAGGGAATTTTATTAGGATTAAATGTCAGGAATTGTGAAAAACTGAGTTTAAATGTATTTGGCTAAGGTGTATGTTAACTTCTGACTTCAACTGTATGTACTGTACATACTGTATAGGTAGAGGTAAAGTGACTAGCAGCAGTGTATGTGGTGTGTGTGTGTGTGTATATGTTTGTTGGGGTGTCAGTGTAAATATATGTGAATGTGTGGGTAGAGTCCAATGTGTGTGCATAGAGTCAGTGCAAGAGAGTTTTTGCAAAAAAAATGGTCAATGCAGGTAGTCTGGGTAGCCATTTGACTAGCTATTTAGCAGTCTTGTTTAGAAGTCTTATGGCTTTGGGGAAGACGCTGTTCAGGGTCCTATTGGTTCCAAACTTTGTGCATTGGTACCACTTGCCAAGCTGTGGCAGAGAGAACAGACTGTGGCTTGAGTGGCTGGAGTCTTTGACAATTTCATCTGACACCGCCTGGTATAGAGATCCTGGATGGCAGAGAGCTCGGCCCCAGTACTGTGCCGTATGCAGTACCCTCTGTAGCGCCATGCGGTCCAATACCAAGCAGTTGCCATACAAAGTGGTGATGCAGCCAGTCAAGATGCTCTCGATGGTGCAGCTGTAGAGCTCTTTGAGGATCTGAGGGCCCATGCCAAATCTTTTCATCCTCCTGAGGGGGAAGAGGCATTGTCGTGCCCTCTTTACGACAGAGTTGGCGAGTTTGGACCATGATAGATCCTTAGTGATATGGACACCGAGGAACTTGAAGTTCTCGGCCCGCTCCACTACAGCCTATTCGATGTGAATAGGGGGCGTGCTCAGCCTTTTGTTTCCTGTAGTCCATGATCAACTCCTTTGTCTTACTGATGTTGAGGTAGAGATTGTTGTCCTTGCACCACAGTGCCAGGTCTCTGACCTTATCCCTATAGGCTGTCTCATTGTTGTCGGTGATCAGGCCTACCACCGTTGTGTAGTCAGCAGACTTAATGATAGTGTTGGAGTCGTGCTCGGCAAGACAGTCGTAGGTGAACAGGGAGTACAGGAGGTGACTAAGCATAAACCACTGACGGGCCCCAATGTTGAGGGTCAGCGTTGCAGATGTGTTGTTGCCTACCCTCACCACCTGGGGGATGGCCCATCAGGAAGTTCAGGATCCAGTTGCAGAGGGAGGTGTTCAGTCCCATGGACCTTAGCTTAGTGATGAGCTTTGAGGGCACTGTGGTGTTGAATGCTGAGCTGTGGTCAATTAACAGCATTCTCACGTACAGTAAGTGTTCCTTTTATACAAGTGCGAAAGGGCAGTGTGGAGTGCAATAGAGATTGTGTCATCAGTGGATCTGTTGGGGCAGTATGCGAATTGGAGTGATCCAGGGTGTCTGGGATGATGGTGTTGATGTGAGCCATGACCAGCCTTTCAAAGAATTTCATGGCTACAGATGTAAATGCTACAGGGGGGTAGTCATTTAGATAGGTGTTCTTGGGCACAGGAACTATAGTGGTCTGCTTGAAACATGTAGATATTAGAGACTGGGTCAGGTAGAGGTTGAAAATGCCAGTAAAGACACTTGCCAGCTGGTCAGCACATGTTCTTAGTATGCATCCTGGTAATCTATCTGGCTCTGCACCCTTGCGAATGTTAACCTGTTTAAAGAGCGTGATCACACAGTCATCCGGAACAGCTGGTGCTCTCATGTATGGTTCAGTGTTGCTTGCCTCAAAGCAAGCATAGAAGAAATTTAGCTCATCTGGTAGGCTCGTGTCACTGGGCAGCAATTCCTACTACATCCGACAAGCTTCAGAGCCGGTGTAGTAGGATTTGATCTTAGTCCTGTATTGACCCTTTGCCTGTTTGATGGTTCGTCGGAGAGTGTAGTGGGATTTCAGGTTAGTGTCCCACTCCTTGAAAGCGGCAGCTATAGCCTTTAGCTCAGTGTGGATGTTGCCTGTAATCCATGGCTTCTGGTTGGGATATGTACATACAATCACTGTGGGGATGACATTGTCAATGCACTTATTAATTAATGAAGCAGATGACTGATGTGGTAAACTCCTCAATGCCGTCGGATGAATATTTCATTCTGTGCTAGCAAAATAGTCCTGTACACACCATATGTAACTGGTTTCAGGAAACAATGCTCACACATCATTACTTCACAGGAGAGGCATTTAATCAAAATTAGTTTTTTGGGGGCAGAAATATCTTCTGGAGCATGTGATATTTCATGTGCCTAAATATCAAACTTTTATGCAATCTGTAAATTACGAGCTTAGTTGATTTAGCCATGGAAAAAGTAAGGAACCTTTCCGTTAGCTATGATTAGCTGAGATAATGGATGGGCTGGACCCAGAGATGAGTTCAGATTGCTATGCCATGTAGCACTCTTCTGTCTATAACAATCCTTTCTAACACAGGTTTTTTGAAAGATATCATGAAGAACTGCAAAAATGTTGCTAATGCTCTCCACTTTCTGGAGGACCGAGATTTGAAATCAGTGGAATGCCTGATGGCAGCAGAGTATAATACCTAAGGAAATTGAGAAAATTCAGGCATTTGACTGCAAATATGAGGAGGTAGTCGAAAAGAGAACACACAGAAGGCTGTTGTATATAACACCTGTCTCCGGATTACATCTTCAAACCATGGCATCTGTGACAGAGAGGGAGAAGCGTTTATCCATGTATACGGGTAAGAAAGTCTAGCTAGCTACGTTTTCAGATATTATATATTTTTGATTTTGTTAGAAAGTTGTTTTCATTGCAAGTTAAAGTGTACGTTAGCTAGCTAACGTTAGCTGGCTGGCTGGCTGGCTCGCTAGCTAGCTAACGTTACGTGTATAATCTGTATAGTAATATTATTCATATCTCAGAGACATTTGCATGGCTAGTTTTAGCCTAATGTTAGCTAGATAACTAACATTGAACCTAGTTGGTTAGCTTTAGCTACCTGTAGATTCATGTAGGGTAGTAACGTTATGATTTGGGATTATGGTTCATTGTTTAGCTAGCTAGCTAGCTACATGTCTAAACAAAAGACTCCACTATGCAAGTAACCATTTCACTGTACCGTTTACACCTTCTGTGTGCCAAATAAACGTTGATTTTATTTGATATAGTGTGTGTTTACCAGAGACGGTAACATGAAGAACAACATGACCTGCACCAAAATCAAATTAGGAAATAATGTTAGGCCAACGAGATGGTGTCCAAGTTCTAAAATTCTCTGGTAGAATGCCCTGCTTTTATTTCGTCACACTCACAACTGTAAGCTATTTTCTGTAATTAGCTCGCCATTAACTTGTAAAAAATGATCTTGTTGTCTGTTTATTTTCCTGTAATAATGAATACAAACGAGCTAAAGTTAAGACATTGTCAGCTATATGATATGGTCATTATTTTAACTAGCTAGCCAGCTAACTTAACGTTAGCTAGCTAGCTAACTTGCTAGAAATGAACCAAAACATTATTTAGAAAGTTGCTTTTAGTTGCCCGATGTGCTAGACTGACATATCCTAAATACATTTTTAAACGGATGGGTTTATTGGTGTTAAAATACACCAGTTATGCTATTTTTGGACCACCAGGCTGCTGATGTCATGCAGCCTGTTGTTTTTGTGTTTATACTTTTTCATAACGACAATGACAAGTTTGATGTCAGACGACAATAGAATGTTCATGATGTCACTGCGACAACTGTCTACAGACATGTCGATAGAAGTGGTATAAACCAGCCTTTAGTCTCGAAATCTTTGGTTGTTTAGTATACTACTGTACACTCTGTTTAGCACATGGCCTCACATGAATCCTTAAAGAGATGGGTAGGGCTAAGGCTTAAGACGGTGTGAACAATTCTGAATGGGTGTAGACAAAGAAGAGCTCTACAGTAGGTGCACAAAAACATTCATGGCCCATTTTCTCAAAAATGGGGTTACAAGTTTATCAACTTTCAAAGCAGAATGACTTTCCCATTGTTCCTCAGCTGTAGTGTATAATATACACTTTTCTAGCTCGGAGTCTCTACTTTTATCTCATGTAAAAAACACAATTTTGTATTTCGCTACATATGACCGAATCGAGTCTGTTGGCCACATATGCATGATCACAGATACATACAGTACCCGCACATGCACAAGCATACAGACAGACACATGCATGGAAGCATGTACATAGAGGCAAACACACACAAACATGGACATAACATTTACACACAGGTATCGCAGCCCTAAGGGCTCGGCATGCCAATATGGATAAGCCAGGGCTACATCGACCCCTCATCTACAGCATGATGTCACTGAAACAACTATCTCTCTCGCTCTTTCTCCCCTTCTGTCAGCTGGCCAATATAAATAGTCACCTTCATGAATAACAGTACGTTTGCACGTGCAAAACAGTTGGTTGAACAGAGCAGGGTGACGGTAGGTGTCCTATGCTCAAAACGACCTGGAATCAACGGCCAGCATCAGTGTGCTATGTAAAGCAGCTCTCTGGGGTCTCCTGACCCCCACACCCTGTAGCTGTGGACCTGCTCACCATGAAACCCCCAGCCAGGTCACATGGATGAACGTCTAATTCTGACGTGAGACTGAGAGCTAGTTGGAAACCCCTCTCTTCTCCCTATTCACAGCTCTAGTAAATCTACCCCTCCACTCTGACTCACTCTCTGACGCCCCCCTACCTCCCACCATCCCTCCCTGCCTCCTCCATCCTCTCTCCACGGGCGTAGGTGAGTGGAGAAGGGTAGATGAGCTTTCACCCTGGTGCCTGTGTGGTATAATATCTCTATATTTCTTCTATACCTCTCTCCCTCATCTCTCTCTTATCCTCGCCATCTTTTCCCCGTCCAGTCTTCCCCCTTTCCCCTCTCGGTTTCCACTTTCTCTCCTCGCCCGTCGGCCTCCCATCTTTCCTTGCTCTCTCTCTCTCTCTCACACTCAATCCTAGTGTTTGTGGGAGTGCGCGTGAGGTCTTGCATATAGATGTGTTTTTGTTTGAGTGTGTGTGCGCGTGTGTGTGCGTGTGTATGTTTGTGTGTCCTTGCGAACGTGCTTGTGTGTGGCCAGCAGTGCTTGTGCATGCATGCGTGTGTCTGTGTGTATATCAGTGGGTCTCTCCTGCAGATATTGGGGCTATTTGTTTCCTCTCTGCCTGTCTCTCTTTGTGGCCTATTTCGGGATCACCCCTCGCTGGCCCCACCGTACGCTTGGACGTAATTTATGATGCCATTGTAACATATGGACTTTTCATCATTCAATGGCACAAACTCTCCCTTCAATGTTACGTTTCCTCTCTCTCTCTCTCTCGTCGACCCTTTCCACCTTCTCCCTGTCTCGCTCCCGTTTGCTCTCAATCTTTCGGTCTTCCTCAGCATGGCACAATTGTAGCTTTTTAGGAGTCTTCGCACTTGTACAATTCCATTTTTTTTGTGTATATAGTCCTTATTCAAATTGGAACACATGTTTTATTATTTTATTTATTTTGTTATTTTATGACCATGATACTGTGATTCTGTTAACAGCAAATTGTACATCGCAAAGAATCTAAGAGGGTAAACCCAGGACACAGAAGATGTGTAGTAAACAGTAGGATGTGTGTGTTTACTGGGTGTTGTGTGATGCCCTCATCTCAATGCATGGATAGCTTCTCCATGGCGATTATAATAAAACTCTCCATAAGTGCGTAAAGGCTCTGATCGTTAGAATTTTATTAGCACACACACACACTAACACACAAACACACACACACACACACACACGCAAATGGCCTTGTTTAAGATTTATCATGGTGCTACTCCAGAAATTCTATAAAGATCAAAGGATCAAAGGATCAGATTACAATGTTGACCTTTGCATTATCTTGTCTATATTTAAATGTGACTGTTTGATTTTCATGAAATAAGTCTATTTATCATTGAGCCTGCTGTGTAGAGGACTGGAAGAGGAGGACAGCTTGACTACATTGGTATGAATGGAGGTGGATATCACAGGGGTCATATAGGGGGACGGAGAAGAATGTGCTTACCATAGAAAATTTGAACACTATTATAACTGTACATAGCCCTATGGTGTTTATACCTTACATGCATCTGGACTAAAATAGCAGGACTAAATATGAAAGGCTGTAGAACAATGATGTGTCTTAAATGTTGTTTGTGTATCACTGATACACAACAGCCACACTTGATACCGTACATTGTACTGAATTAAATATTGTCAGGGCAACCGCTAAAGAAAAGGCCATAACTGCAGGACAACAGAGCTAGGGCATGTCTTGCCCTTTTAATTGACGTGTGGTCAACAACAAGCCCTCACATTCTCACTGCAGAATTAGACGTTCATCCACGTTCTCCAAACGTCAAATTTTCGAAGTTGCTCCAAACGTGGTTTTGTTGCCCCTGCTGCTCTGTATCGTTCTATTTCTCCAAACATCAACTTTTGAAGTTAAGGGTTAAGTTTAGTCACTTATTCAAAATGGTTGAGGTAAGGGTTAAGGTTTGGGACAGTGTCCATGACTGGGATCGGACACTCAAGCCTACTTGATTGTAGTAGCGCTCACTGTTGCCCCTAGTGACCGGTTTTATAAGCATTTCCCAACGTCCTCAGGACATGGATAGACGTTCAATTTCGACATCAATCTTGAACGACCTGGCTGGTGTGGTGCCGTCTGTAGATTACGGAGTGCGTTGCCGTTGATATTGAACGACCTGGCTGGTGTGGTGCCGTCTGTAGATCACGGAGTGCGTTGCCGTTGATATTGAACGACCTGGCTGGTGTGGTGCCGTCTGTAGATCACGGAGTGCGTTGCCGTTGATATTGAACGACCTGGCTTGTGTGGTGCCGTCTGTAGATTACGGAGTGCGTTGCCGTTGATATTGAACGACCTGGCTGGTGTGGTGCCGTCTGTAGATTACGGAGTGCGTTGCCGTTGATATTGAACGACCTGGCTGGTGTGGTGCCGTCTGTAGATTACGGAGTGCGTTGCCGTTGATATTGAACGACCTGGCTGGTGTGGTGCCGTCTGTAGATTACATCCAGCCAACTAGTAAAAACCTAACAAATGAAACGTAGTGTTTTCCTGGTCCCCATCTCTTCCACAGAGATGTGTTTAGCTAGAATAGCAATGCACATGTTGCTCCTCTGTACATAACTCCAGAGCAGTATTGATGGGTGTATGGCCCACTGATAAATCTAGCTGTGTGATAGGTCGATGCTTCTCATTGTTGTATTGATGTAAGGATGGTCTCCTGGGTTTGCTTTCCTCTGTTAGCACAGATCCATAAATCCATGCTGTGTTTCTACATAAGACCAGTCATCACTTCACTAGCACCCACGCAAGACTAGTTAGCGCTATCCCGCTAACACACACATACTATACATACTAAAACACAGAGCACCTACGCTAGGCTAGCTAGAGCTATGCTGCTAACACACACATACTAAAACACAGAGCACCCACGCTGGGCTAGCTAGAGCTATGCTGCTAACACACACATACTAAAACACAGAGCACCTACGCTAGGCTAGCTAGAGCTATGCTGCTAACACACACATACTAAAACACAGAGCACCCACGCTGGGCTAGCTAGAGCTATGCTGCTAACACACACATACTAAAACACAGAGCACCCACGCTGGGCTAGCTAGAGCTATGCTGCTAACACACACATACTAAAACACAGAGCACCCACGCTGGGCTAGCTAGAGCTATGCTGCTAACACACACATACTAAAACACAGAGCACCCACTCCAGGCTAGCTAGAGCTATGCTGCTAACACACACACACACATACTAAAACACAGAGCACCCACACCAGGCTAGCTAGAGCTATGCTGCTAACACACATATAGCGCCTACTATACTGTAGGCCTACATCCAAGAATACATAAATGTACATTTTACATTTAGTATACACTCTTATCCAGAGCGACTTACAAGACCTATTAGGGTTAAGTGCCTTGCTCAAGAGCACACCGGCGGCTCGGATATACAAACCAGCGACCTCTTGGTTACTGGCCCAACACTGTGAACCGCTAGGCTTCGTGCTGAAATACCACACCAATGCAATCACACACTCATAACTACACACATAGCTTACAGCCTACTCAAGTAAGTCTGGTGGAATGTTGCACATGATTTGCCTAAATTTGAAATATTATGTTACTATAGGCCTGTGTGTACATGCTTGCATCCATGTGTGTGTGTGTGTGTGTGTGTGTGTGTGTGTGTGTGTGTGTGTGTGTGTGTGTGTGTGTGTGTGTGTGTGTGTGTGTGTGTGTGTGTGTGTGTGTGTGTGTGTGTGTGTGTGTGTGTGTGTGTGTGTAGTTCATATGATGGTGCTGCAGCTCGTCTGTACTGAATGACTTATGTTGCCCCCAGTTAGCCAGTAGAGGCCACTCACAGCATTCGGTTCAGTCGTCAGACAGCCACACTACTCACTATACTGTCTACACTCACTACCGTCCACCCTGTGTCTACCGCTGTTCACAGAAACAGAGACGGATAGATGGAGGGAGCGAAAGAGAGAGAGAGAGTGAAGAGAAAGAGACTGTAATGTACTTTTATTCAATTCATAAACCATTTCCAAAATGAGAGCAAGTGATATCACCATTTAAAAAAAATCTCCAAATCAATTCCTTTAAATCACTGCATGAAAATCAGATTAGAAAAAAAATCACTATTTTCCCCAGGAATATAAAACATTGGATTTCTGAGTTGACTTCTTCCGATAGTCAGTGTGCATGTTTTGATGTGTCATTAGTGTTTTCTCTTTTCCTCTCCTCCGTCAGAGCGGAGAAGGAAAGTGAGGGAGAGGAGAGGAGAAGAGAAGGAGGAGAAGACCATCTATCACAGGGTGGTAAAAACAGATAAATGATTTATCCATGAGAAAATATTAACTGCAGCCTGCACGATTGATCTACGGGTGATAAATGTACCGTGTTTGGATTATAGGAGGAAGCAGAGGAGCGCGCCTGTTAATAGAGAGTAGCTGTAAATATAGATGTCAGACCAGAACATTCAGGGATCTCTGTCTTTCTGACATATCGCTTCATTATGTGATTTTGCACACAAAGATAAACATAAGATATGACATTAAAGCAAATTCACACATACAGTAAAACGCAATAACACCTAATTTTGGGAAACGTATCAAAAATAGTACATAAATAAAATATGATACAGCAACTTCAACATGCACAATCAGGTCTCTCGCTCTGTATCTCAGACCACATACCTTTAT